>NW_017671223.1:220441-280619 GCF_001879085.1 Nicotiana attenuata
ATGCATGGTGCTTTGTTCAGCCTTGCTACCCCGAAGCTTTCCAGGCCCTGGTGGTTCTGATGGACCAATTGTTGAGGCGTGCTCCTCGGCTCATGGCTTGTATAGAAGGGCCTTCCTCCCCCTCCTCCTCGAAAATGACACAACAGTCCATGTTATCATCTTCCAAAAACAAATTCCTCATCGCCGCCAGTGCTTCCTCTTCTTCCGACCCATATAACGTCGGCTGGTTGGAAAGTCTGCTCCAAGCGAGGTATCGGATGTTCCAGTGGGTAGTAGGGACTGCGCCATGGTGGCGACCAGTGGTTGAACTCCTCCCAAGTGTATTCATATCCCAAACCGAAAGTGGTACCGTGTTTCTTCAACTTGATAGGCTTAGCAATTACTTAGAGATTCTTGTCGAGTCCCTTGCCAGGTTCGTACCCGCACCAGTTAAATATGCTTTCGATTTTGTTATCCCACCATTTATCCTTGTCCACAGCGTTGACTCGCTCAATGTGGTGGTAGGTTTCTCCGCCTATGTTTCTTCTTCCTCCGATTGCTGGGATGGTCTGGCGACTGTATATGGGATTGCTACCGTCGCTATGAATAATCACCTCTTGGTGATTCCACTCAAACTTTACTGCCTGATGTAGGGTTGATGCTACAGCTCCAGCGGCATGAATCCATGGCCGTCCCAATAGCAAGTTGTAAGATGCTGGGACGTCTATTACTTGAAAATCAACGTCAAACCAAGTCGGTCCCATTTGCAGACACAAACTGATTTCCCCAATAGTGGACCTTTGGGAACCATCGAAAGCTTTGACATTGATGGCTCCATCCTTGATCTCATGTAGGCTCTTTCCCAATGTTCTGAGAGTCACCAATGGACAAATATTGAGGCTGGATCCTTCGTCAATTAGAATTCTGGTGATGAAATAATCCTCGCACTGCACAGTGATGTGCAATGCCTTGTTGTGACTCAAACCTTCTGGTGGCAACTCATCTTCATGGAAAGTGATCTTGTGACTCTCCAATACCTGCCCTACCATATTTTCCATTTCTCCTCCCGTGATGTTGCTCGGTACACATGCCTCACTCAGTACCTTTAACCAGGCATTCTTATGTGCATCGGATCTTTGCAGCAGAGCTAGGATGGAGATCTGTGCCGGTGTTTTATTCAATTGATCAATGACTGAGTACTCTTTTGCTTGTATCTTCCTCTAGAGATCATCAGGCCTAGTTTCGGTCGGCCGTCCAGAGGCCTGCTTACTCGATTCAGCTAAATGTTCCAGAGTATAAACCCTGCCAGTTCTTGTCATACCCTGTGCCGTAACTGCTTCTCTGAATTTGGCTTTCCCTTTTCTCCTTACCTCGGCAGTATAATCCCAAGGGATGGCCTTCGTATGGAATGGTGCTATGGCTGACATAGCTACTGGAATGGGTACCCTTGCCTTGGATGGTAACACAGCCACTTCAAATGGTACAGGTGCCTTTGGGGACCTAAACTCGACCTCAATCGGTCCTGGCGTCTTTGTAGAAGAAGGTGCTTCGAACTCAAGTGGTATGGACATGTTCACTTCAGTGTCTCCAGAAGGCTGAATCTGGACTATAATTGGATTAAGGGTGACTGTTGGTTTCTTTAGCTCGTCACCTTCAGTGATCAATCCGATCGACCCTTTAGGGTCCCAGTCGTCTTCTATCTCAATCATGTGAACGCCTTCGCCTTTGTGGTCACGCAGAGGGTTGTTGCGGACATTCGGAGCAGGCTCATTTGCTACGATGTTCTTGTTGTCAATCAAAGCTTGGATCTTATCCTTCAGAGAGCGGCACTCATCAATGGTATTCCCCTTCATGCCGGAATGGTATGCACAGGTTTTGTTTGGGTTGACCCAATGGGAAGGACTCTCAAGGGTTATAGCAGGGATGGGGGTGACAGAACCAGCAGTTTTATGCCTTTCATACAGCTGGTCGATTGGTTCGGTAATGGCGGTGTATTGTTTGGGAGGTCTGTGGTCAAAATTTGGTCGAGGTCTAGGAAATTTTTGGCAAGTAGGAGGTGATTGATATTGAGAGGGTTGAGTATTATAGGCCTGGTAAACAGGTACGGGTTGGGAGTATTTGGGTGAAGTAGGCTGATATGTGGGAGGTGGAGATGATTAGTAAGTAGGTGGTGGAGCTTGGTAAGAGGGCGAGGGTGCTTGGTAAATTGGGGTAGGCTGATATGTGAGTGGAGGTAATGGGTAGGTTTGGTATTTGATTGGGGATTTTGTTCTCTGTGCAACCATCACGACACTCACATCCCTTTTCTTGGACGTGCCACCAGACTGTAGAGCCTTGTTGGTAGCCTGTAATGCTTCAAAGTTAGTGACCGTACCACTTTTAATACCTTCCTCGATCCTCTCCCCTAGCTTGATGATATTAGAAAATTTGTGGCCTTCAATCAACATCAACCTTTCATAATATTGTGGGTCTTGAGCTCGGACGAAAAACCTATTCATTTGTTCTTCTTCTAAAGCCGGCCTGACCTTAGCGGCTTCTGATCTCTAACGAGTAGCATACTCGCGAAATGTCTCCGTGGGTTTCTTTTTCAAGTTCTGGATGTAGAACACATCTGGCGTATTCTCCGTGTTGAATCTGAACCTGTCCATGAAATCGGACGCCATACTTACCCAATTCGACCACTTCTTCGGGTCTTGGATAATGTATCAAGATAGAGCATCCCCTTTCAGACTTCTCATAAAGAGCTTCATGTGAATCTTTTCATCCTTTCCTGCTCCGACCAACTTATCGCAGTATGTCCTCAAATGGACTCTTAGATCCCCTGTGCCATCAAACATCTCGAACTTGGGAGGTTTGTAACCCTCGGGCAGTTCAACATCTAGCTGAATGCAAAGGTCCTCGTAATTCAGTCCCTCGATCCTCTTGCTTCCTTCAACACCCTGAACTCGGCTAGTCAGCTTCTTGAGTTCCGCAGCCAGATTCCTGATGAGAGAGTCTTTGTCATCATACTCGGGTGTGCTTGAAATAGGTTGAGTATAGTGTGGTATGGTTTCCACATAGATGGGGGTGTTGTGGAGATGATCATTTGTGGAGTTTATAGGTTCAGGGATGAGCAGTGGGATATTGTTTGAAGTGTGGCATGTGTTGCAGTGGTGATGGGGAGCGGGTTGGTTTTGTGGTTTCGGGATGTTTTGTGGTGGTGTGGGATTTTGAGTGTTGGGGAAGTTGACATCTGGGGTAGTGAGGGAAAACGACAAGCTTGCCAAGTTCCGAACTTGGTCCAGTTCTTCCTGAAATTTCAATAACTTCTGTTCGAGCTGGGAGGCACTTTCCTTGGAAACCTGAATACCCTGAGGAGCCTCTACCCTTTCAACTGAGTTCTCCTATCTGATGTTGCTCAAATCTTCCATTTTTCCCTTGTTCTTGTTTCTGACGGGACTAGGAGGAAGAGGAGGTAGAGGGCCCTTAGATCTTGTGGAGTAAGACGATGATGACAGAGCGCACAAACTAACCTTTGGGGAGGGGAATAAAACAAAAGTAAAAACAAAACAAAGTAACAAGTTAGTGAGGATCATGAGAAGAAAATGTTGCAATATTTAAACACATAGTGCAAAAATATTAATCGTGTCCTAATTTGGGAGCCTCATTGTGCCCGAGGTAGGCCTAACGACAAGTTGATTTGGAGAACTTATAATGCTAAATGCCTCATTTTATTGATAAAAATAAGACGAATCCTAAAACGACACTAAAATAGCAGAAAATAAGATGTCACTAATGGCCATTGGCCTTATTACATTCAAAGCAAAAAGAAAAGAATCTTATCTATTTGGTCCCAGAAGGACCTTCCCTAGACTCGACATCTTTAGCTCCATCTAACAGCTTCACCATCTCACGAAGTCCCAGCAGCAAGTAAGCTCTAGCCAGATGTCCACCTACATTTCCTTCAGCATTCTGGCAATCCTCGATCCTTTTGATGAATTTCCCTTCCAGCTCCACTAAACCCCGCTCCAAATATCCCAGTCGCTTGTTGGCGCGGACAGCCATGTCTTTCCACTCTTCGATCAGTCTTTGGTGGGCTTCTTGTATTTCCCTATGCTCACTTTCGCATTCCCGAATCCTCTTGCGCAATTGGTTGTACTTAACCTGTACTTCAGCCTTTTCGTCGATGATCCTGTGACCTCGAAAAAACCCGGGTTGTCCTAACCCACTATAATCGTCTTCCAACCAACTTGGATAGTATGGAGTATAACCAGCATGGTACCTGTCTGGTTCTATGGGATCCTTTCCCAGAATGATTTTGTAGTGCCACATATGCTGAGCTTGGCACTTGTATGGACTATCGTCATCTTGAAAAGGCCCTGAAGTGACTCATTTTGTCGACCTTTGGTATAACCTGCTTTCTTCCTGCCTGCCTCATGAATCGGAGAGGGACATAAGGATAAGTTCCTCTCAAACCAATGAGTATAAGAAATGGTGCATCCCGAGATCGGACAATGAACTCTTCAGTAGGGAACCATTCGAACATCCATTGCACTTGGTCCTCTTTCAGATTTTCGAACAACTCTACCCACCCTTTAGCATCTTCTGGTTGGGCAAACATGTTAGGCATATAGTTCATTCGCCTTGGTTGATGGAAGGCGATATGATCATCCCAGTCTCTGCGTAGAATCTTTTGCCGATATTCACCCTTTTGGAGGTGCTCCATGAGCCAGAGTTGGAACAGTAAGTTACAACCCTCAAAGTGTTTGGCCCCTCGTTGACAGTTTTCCAGGTCTCGTTATATTTCTGCAACGATCATAGGTACTATGCTAAAAGGCTGCCCGCCAATTCCTTCCATCAAAGTCTTGGTGACCATGGCCAGTCTGGTATGGATCCTAGCCTTCTTCATAGGAAATACTATCATCCCCAAAAAGCAGAACATAAAGACGAAGACTCTTCTGTGAATATGCCTTAATGATGTGAGGGCGAATTCATCTGGGTAAGTGCGGCAGGACTTGCTATGGCCGTACCTCTCGTACAGATAGTCGAAAGGAATGTAGAAATCCTTCAAGTAGGTCAAGTCTGTGTTCTTCTTTAGTCCCATCATTTTGAGAAAACCCCTACCCTTGCGATTTTCCGGCATAAGTAAACTCGGAGTCTCCCATGGAATACCAGCTAGTCCTCCTATTTCCTCGAGCAGAGGTGTCATTTCAAGGTCCCTGAAGCGGAACGCAAATCTATCGCCATCCCAGAATAGAGTTGCAGCCTCTATGATTTTGTTGTCGGGTTAGATTTCCAGAAGAGAAGGCAAATTTCCCAAATATTTGCGGACGAGGGTCTGATCACTGGAGTGAAGGTCTTCCCACCAACTTAGCAACCTTGGGTGGATGTTGGTTACCATGCCGAATCTGGGGACTTCGTGCCTCATTTTCTGCAAAACAAAGTGTTAGACCCTTACCCACGGCGGACTCGACTATTAAAATATCAATAATTGGCATAAGCAGCATTTAGTTCTCCAAATAAATGCACAGACGTGGTAATGTCCGTTTGGGTTCCAAGGAAACCCAGTGGACTTTGGACAAGGCTATCTTAAAGAGTCATTATGCAGACAACATAACTGACTCGGCTAGGTTTGTCAGTGATGCATGCACAATTGAACAGAGTAAGGTTTCTATGGGGTATTAGACTGGTACCCTTGAGCGGACAACTCAAGAGGGAAAGGCACGGAACCGTCGACTGCACCATTGATCGACTGGTTTTATCGCAAATACGCCTTTGCCAAATTTAGGGGGTGATAATATTGGAAGGGCGCAACCACTCGTTATAAGCGTTGCTATGGTATTTTGTCTGGCACGAGCGGAATATGATGTTGAATATGCAATTACAAGAATGAAACAAGTTGTCACGTATTTGCACATTCATAAAGTAATGATTACAATAATTGCTCATAATTACAACAATATTCAAGGAAAGCGGAAAAAGAAAGCATTAAAGAAAAGAAACAAAGAGCCAAGTCAGTTTCGTAGCAGAAAAGAGACAAAGACATTAAATAAAGGCAATAAAGAAGCAGTAAAGTCACAAGTAACATGAAATGGTAAAAGCCTAAAAGATGAATCCCCAGCAGAATCGCCATGTTGTCGCGCCCCCTTTTTTTAGAGCGAAATCGGGTTTATGACATTTGGGAGGACAACTCGTTCCCTTGTGGGAATTGGGTTTTGAATTGAAGAGTCGCCACCTAATGATTAAAGTGCATTAGGACACTAAGAAGGGTTTGAGTTGAAGAACCAGAGTTTGGGTAAGGTCTAGAAATTATCCCGAGGGGAAGGTGTTAGGCACCCCTCAGGATCCACTAGTGTGGTTCCCGGCCATGTTATAATTGTGACTTCACATAACAAGTAAGCAAATAAGGCTCAAATAGAAGGAGTTTTCACATAATATTGCAAGTAAATTGAATTTTGAGGAAAAACAAAGAGGGGCAGAAATTTTAAGAAAATAATTTAAACAATTCTGAAAATAGATGAAAACAAGTAAAAGGGGAGGAGGTCCTAGGTTTATGATCAATATGGATCACATCAATGCAAAACCCAGTAATCACTCCTCGGGAGAGGGGCTACATGAGGTATTAGCGCACCGGTCATCATATCCATATCTACCCTTCCCACCCCGTTAAGGTATTAAAGCGCGGAATAGTTTCGTTACTTATTGCATGCTATTACCCGTCCCAATCTTATTAGTCCGGAGGCATTTGGGACTACTAATCCTAAAGGGGAGGGAGTTGGGGCTTTTCAGAGTTTAAAAGGATAAAAGTCTAAAGCGACAAACCAAAAACACATAAGCAGTTAGGGGGAAACAACTAGCAGTTAAAGGCTCAAACAGGCCTCTCACTTAAAGGGGCAAATTATCTAGCATGACTTCAAATATTGGTTATAGTCTGAATTAAATTTAAAGCGTTAGGACAGGCTGATTTATCACATATTTTTCAGATGAGAAGTACGAATTAGGCCTTGTCTGGTTGTAGTTTATCAAAAACTGACATAGTCAATTAATTACCTAATGGTTTGCTTAGATGAGGCCTATAGGCATGATATCTAACAATGCAGAAGGCGTACTGATTTTAAATAAGGATTAAACGACCTTATTACTGATTTTAGACTCATAAATGAAATAGACGAAGCTGATTCAACTGATTACTCATATAGGCATGATTTCTAAGCGTTGTTGGTTTAAATCGATTATGTATGTGTAGGAGTCCTATAGGCATGGTATCTAGAATGAAGTTGATTATTATTAAACCTATGATTGTTTGCCTAACGATAGATGAATATGCAGAAATGCAGAAAAACCTATAGTCATGATCTCTATATGAAGGAATGCAACAGCTTATAGGCATGATCTCTATATGATATGCAGAAGTGCAGAAAAAACCTATAGGCAGGATTTCTAATGATATGTAGAAATGCAGGAAAAACCTATAGGTAGGATTTCTAATGATATGCAAAAATGCAGGAAAAACCTATAGGCAGGATTTCTAGTGATATGCATAAGCGCAGAACTTGTAAATAATGATTCCTATGAGCATGATGTCTACCCTTTGCATACATAAAAGACCCTCCCTTTGTACTAGAACCCCATAAGTTATTACAACATATTACAACCCAAAATGAATCAGAAAAAAAGAAGTAAAAATTACATCAGAAGTTCAAGCTACAACCAAACAGCCTAATTCAGACTCAAGGTCTAACAATATGAGATAAACCAACTTCCAGGATGAGATTTCCAAAAGCCTTTCTCTTATTTGGGATGTGTCAAAGTTCCCAAGAGTCTCAGAGGGCTCCGGGCAGTGCTTACACCCCAAATATATTGCAGAATTAGATTATAGTGCAGTGTGGAAGGGCCAGCCCTCAAATGTCCAAGTTCAGAGGGAACTCAGGGTCCCAAAGCAAGGCTCATAGGAGGGGGCAGAACTTAGAGTCTAAGAGTAAGTGCAAGTGCATAGAGAGGGAGTTTAGGGAAGGCCATGACAGGCTGGTGGTCATGCCTAGCAATTGGGAGTGCTGGCACACCCCTGACCAGCCTGTTAGCCAAATCTTAGGAGTTAGGATCCATTGAAGATCAAGTTCAGACCTGAGCAGTAATTTGGATACTGCCAGGCCAAGAACTTTAACTCAAACACATAGAAGGGAATAAGGGGTGGGGATTCACAATAGAAACAGATGCAAGGAAAGAACATACATAGTTTAGAAGAGAGTTTAATCAAAGAAAGGTTCAGAATCATAAGCAAGAAGGGGTACAAGTCCAATTTGTAGACTCACAATGGGTCTGAAAGTCCAGGGTCCCAAACTGGAACCCTAATTCGCACACAAAATCAAAATTTTCAAGAAACCCCCAAATCCTAGGGTTTCGAATTGAACCAGACATAAAGGTGAGAGGGAAAGTCATTGAAACAGACTTAGAGGTATGTTTCAGAGCTTTATGAGAACCAAAACAGAAATGATAGCAGGTTTGAAACACAAAGCAAGGAAACCGATTTAAGAGCATAAGAGAACATGTTTTAGAAAAGTCGGGACTTAAGCAAGTTCGGAAGAAAAGAGAGGATACGAACTTAAACAAAACATAGATGAAACATGCTTAGCAAGAACACAAACAGAGTTCAGTAAAGCCAAAATTAAAGAACTCAACGTTAATCACATATAGTAAAAGAGTAAGGAAAACATAACACGGATTAACATGTGAGTACAGGAGTAACATGTATAGTAGAAAAGAAAGTAGAAGAACAATACATGCGTAGCAAAAGAAGTCACACAGGCATAACACAGACAAGCACACATAAAGAAAGAGCACAAAGAATCAGAAAGATATTTTGAAGAAACCTTTTAGAAACCCTAAATCAAAATTAAACGATTTTGAAAAGAGAATTTGTGGAAAACCTTTAAAAAGTTCAATAGAACACAGACATATTCCAGATCTAAGAAAATAAGCAAGTAAAGAACCTCGGACAACTTAGGGTATCGGAGAAAACCATAGAAATGAGAAAGGTCTTGAGGAAAGTCAGATCTTGAGTCGGAAAGGCTCATAGTGCTTGAATATGCCGGAGTAATGGCCGGAGAGGCCGTGGAACCAAAAGATCTGAGAAGATCTGAAGAGAGCCATCGAAGTCGGGCCTCAAATCATCGAACAACCAAGGTTGAGTGGTGGCTTAGGGTGAGTGTGGACCATCCATGGCCTGAGAGGCCATGGATTCTGGTGAAAATACGGTGAAGGAAGGTGGGAGGAGGCTAGGGTTCCGAAGAGCTGATGAGAGGATTTGAGAGAGTTTGGGATTCAAAGGCGACGGGTCAAGTGAGAATGAGGGGGATTAGGGTAGGTCATTTGGTTTAATTATGGAAGGGTGAGTTTTGGCTGTTGATCTTGAGCGATCAACGGTCCAGATTTAAGTGGGTAGGTGGGGAACGGGTTGGGTCGTTTGAAATTGGGTCGTGGGTTGGGTCCAAATTGAAATTGAGCCGGTTTAATTGGGTAGAATTGGGTCAATTTAAGGGCCAAAATATAAATCAAATGGGGCTGTAATTGAAGTAGAAATGGGGCAAAATATTAAATAGCCAATTTTCACTTTTTATTTTATAAAAATAGTAAAAAATAATTTTAAAAGTAAATTAAAGGTACTGAGCCAACAAAAAAAATATAAATATTAATTTAAAAATACTGGAACTAATTTACAATTATAAAATGCTATAATTTTAAAGTCGTCTATAATTGCAATTATATGCAATTTAGTCTTTTAAATACTGAATACATTTGTAAAAATATACAAAAAATCACCTTAACTATATTTTGGTATAAATATGGGAATAAAATAAATTATTCACCAAAATTGAGAGTTTTGGGAATAATTAGTGATTTTGTACTGCTAAAAATGAACAATAAATTGATTTTAAAATCTTTAAAGATTAGGAAAAAGTACCAAAACACTTGGGCATGCTTATATATGCATATACATGTTATTTTGAAGGGATTTTGCATATAAAAATACATAGGAAAAAATTGGGTATCAACACTTTGTTAAATTGCGTTGCTCGCAAAGAGATTATTATAAGGATATTCTTCTGGTGGAAGACTTGATGCAAGTTGGTCGTCAGATGTCATCCTTCATTGGCAATGTACTTTTGTTACACTCTTTACAAACTCCAAGAGTCTTCAGTGCATGGATGCACTCAAGAGATTTGCGCAATATGAAGGATCACAGCTTAGCACTAGGGGAGTTGATAAAGACTTTCTCTAGTGGGAGTAATCTGGACGGAGATATTTTGGAAATGGAAGAACTGATTCGACAATGCTTTCCACTTGACGTATACACTTACAATTTGTTGTTGAGAAAACTAACCATAAGTGAAATGGACCTTGCTTGCAAGTATTTCGACAGATTATGCAAGAAAGGATATGAGCCAAATCGATGGACTTATGATACATTAGTTCACGACTTCTTAAAAGTTGGTCGATCTTCTGAGGCTAGAAAGTGGATGAAGAAATGTCCAGTGAAGGTTTTGATCTGACTGAGGCTACAAAGACATTTGTCTAAACTCACTTTGAATTTCATTCTAGATGGAATGGGGTCCCTCATTCAGGTATTGAAATGCAAGATTGTTTAATATTTTACTTTGTTGTATTCCTCTTGTAAGGAGAGAAAACATCAGCTTCTTTTAGCTTTATCCACATCCCTTGCACTAAGCTCCCATTGTGCACGGGGTCCATATAAGAGGCTGTTTCCACGACTTGAACCCGTGACCTCCTGGTCATATGGCAACAACTTTACCAGTTACGCCAAGGCTCCCTTTCAAAAGATATAGTAAAGGAATTCTGGCTGTTTTACTAAATTTAAAAACCCAACTCCTATGACTAAAAGACAATAGAAGTAATCTAGGATCTTAAGTTAAGTGGGAGGATATAATTGCAACTGCGGGAGAAAACCATGAGCAATGACCGGGAAAGGTTTTTTAACTTCACCTTGTATCTCTCTGGTATGGAAGTGTTACCTATAAAAGCAAAATTTGATCTCTTATAAAGCCTCAGGGGGAATTCCTCTCACATTGTAAACTTTGCTCACTTCCTATATTATTAGCGTGCTTCGCCTTGCCTCTGGAGCTCTTTTCTTTAGAAGTTTTTTCATGGGAGCTCACCCCTAACACTTGTTTAGCTTATGGTCTTTCACCTGTTAAGTTCACTTATTTATATTAGCAAGGGTTAGTGCAGGTTAATAATATATTAACGATATGTTTGCAATATATTACCTTGAATCTTGTCGTAAAAAACTTTTTTTGCTAATATAAAAATTTGAGTAGTTAAATTCAAAGTTCTAAAATATTTCTAATGTTTAGAAGTAGGCATTTTCTTTCGTTTTTAGAGATATTTTGTATTTTTTCTACAACCGTTGCTGTCTAAATAAAAATATTATTATGCATTCCATCTTTAATATTTTCTGGGGTCCCAAAATTTTGGGGGATTAAATCAAACGTTTACTACCCTCGCCATTGAGCCACTCATAGCCCTAATACAACCATATACCAAAGGCATTTTAACTTTGTACTTAGTGCGTGGTAAATTATTATGAATTGTATTTTGCGATATGTAAATTAATTTTCCCGGGTAGTTATGTCAAAGCTGATGTTAGATTATTTATCATTTGTCTATGAATCTCACATTAATATGCATATGAAAGTTACTGTAAGAAAAAAACTAATTTCTTTGTCTACTTCTTGAATAAAGGGATAAAATGTTGGTGTCACGACCCCAACCGTTCCGGTCGTAATGGCGCCTCTCGTGAAGACAAGGCCAGCCGACAAAACACTCACATTAACCCTCTAAGCATTAAGAGTCATTTTTACGTCTTTAATTAAACAATGTTTCATAATAAAATCCTGAAATAACAGCGCGGAATAAAAATACAAGCCCGACATCGGGGTGTCACTAGTCATGAGCAACTATCAAGGTCTAAAAACAACAAAAGTCCAAAAATATACTAAATACAGTAACAGGAATGAGGGGAAGGAAGCGGTGCTGCGAACGTCATGCAGCCACCTTGCTAACTCTGATGACTCCGCGGCTGAGCAATCAACACCCGCTACCGGGTTCCGATATACCTGAATCTGCACACGAGGTGCAGGGAGTAATGTGAGTACTCCAACCCAGTAAGTAACAAGAGTAAATAAAGGCTGAGTAGTAGGAAACAATGAATCCACATTCACGTTAGGCTCAATAAACACAACAGGCTTTCAAATCATAATACGAGTCAATCTTCCCTTTTTAAAAATTCAGCTTTTAGTAAAAATCATTTTGAAATACTTTCCAGCAGTTTCAGTAGGGGTTCAATACCATTTAAAATAATAATAGAGATTAAAGCCATAATCGGCCCCTCGGGCAAAGCATAGTTCGTAAAACAGCCCCTCGGGCAAAACAGTAAACATAAACACTTCATAATTTGAAAGTCTCAATGGAAATAACCAATGCCAAATCAGTGATTAATTTCTGAACATCTCGTAAACCCCAGTAAAGTTGTTTTAACACATTTGTTCAACCTTCCGACATAGGCTCAATATAAAGATGAGTGAAAACAGTCAATAAATCAACATATTTGATAGAAACTCACAGAGGAGTGAGATCAATAAGTTCATGTCACGACCCGGAATTTCCACCCTCGGGAGTCGTGATGGCGCCTACTCGTAAAAGCTAGGAAAGCCAAGAACATATACAAACATTATCCTATCTCATTTTATACATGATTAAACAATTCAAATAATAGATGAATAAGCAAAATTAAAGACGGCGATTAATAAAAGATAGCGGAAGTCTGAACTAAATATAGAAACAACGTCTAAACATCAATACAAGTCTCTACCCAGCACCTGGTGTCACAACATTTTACGGACCATCTAAGAATGCTAAATACAAAGGTCTGAAACAATATAATAAAACTCTGTCTCGGTACAAGGGAAACAGGGCAGAAAAGAGAGAGAAGAGATGCCGGGCATGCGGACGCCTGCAGGACTACCTCAGGATCTCGTGGACTGAAGGACTGCTCCCTGGCTACTGCTGTGCACCGTAAGCTGCTCCGACACCTGGATCTGTGCAAAAGAGCACAGAGTGTAGCATCAGCACAACCGACCCCATGTCCTGGTAAGTGTCTGGCCTAACCCCGGCGAGGTAGGGACGAGGCTAGGACCAGACTCCAGATAAACCTGTGCAGATTTATATATATACCAATACAACGAAAAAATAGCAGAAATAAACAATTAAAGCTGGGAGGGGGGACATGCTTCGGGGTAGCAGGTAAAAGTAGAATATCAGGAAGTATTAAGGGAGAACTACATTTCTACTTCCAACACAGAATAAAGAGATAAAAACAACTTTCATTTTTCAGTTTCATCTTGTTGCAGGCGTGCAACCCGATCCCAGTTCTCATATCTCGTGGTAGGCGTACCACCCGCTCCCATTTCAAAATATCATGTGGTAGGCGTACCACCCGCTCCCATTGCCTCAATAACTTGTGGTAGGCTCCCATTTCATAATATCTTGTGGTAGGCGTACCACCCGCTCCCATTTCATCAATAACTTGTGGTAGGCGTACCACCCGTTCCCATTTTGATCCAACACAATATCACAATAAAATCCCGGCAAGGGAACAAAACTATATAATGATTTCCCGGCAAGGGAATAAATTATCAATAAAATGTCCCGGCAAGGGAGAATCAGCTATAACCAATCTTATTCAACTTCTACTTATCACAATTTATGCCAAAACTCAGTCATAACTAAAGTCCACGGAGATAAACTAAATCCTTGCTCAATATCGAGCATCATTAATCAAGGCTATCATAGGAGCATTTGAGAATACAACAAATAGCAATTTAGGACTCACGGTCATGCTTGATACCGACGTATAGGTACTCGTCACCATGCCTATACGTCGTACTCGACACAAAACAAGTAGCAAATATGACTCAACTCCTAATCCCTCAAGCTAAGGTTAGACCGAACACTTACCTCAAATTTCCACGGCCAATTCAATCCACAACAACCGCTTTCCCTCTCGAATTCGGCTCCAATTCAATCAAATATATTCAATAATGACTTCATAACATCAATACATGCTAAACAAATCAAACCCAATGCCTAATTATAGTTTTCCAAGCATTCTTCCCAAAATCCCAAAAATCGACCCCGGGCCCGCTAGGTCAAAACATGAGGTTCGGACCAAAACCATATCACCCATTCACCCACGAGACCGAATATATAATTTATTTTCAAATTCGACCCCAAAACGAGGTCTAATTCAAGAAAAATCAAAAAACCCTAACTCTACCAAAATCCACAATTTCTACCCCTAATTACATGTTTTAGGCTTAGGAATTCATTAGATGTTGAAGAAAATGGAAGGAAACAAGCAAAGGATTACTAACCCAAGAAGTTTTGGTGAAGGATTGCTTCAATGGACGCCTAAGGACCTTCAAGAAGAAGGAGTTTGTGAAAACTTAGAGAAATCCCGCAACAACAGTGTTCTGGAAATTAAGAATATAACTGGGTGAAATTGCCCTTCGCATTCGCGACAGGCCGGTCGCGTTCGCGAAGGGTAGCACTTAACAGACCATCGCGTTCGCGAGAGGAATAACGCGAATGCAGAGAGTAAAAGGCTGGGGTCCAGAAATTGTTCTATGCGAACGCGTGGACCATCACGCGAACGCGATGAAGGGATCTGCAAAGCTACGCGATCGCGAGTGGGTGTATGCGAATGCGAAGAATAAAAGAAGGTTGAGCCCCCAGGGTCAATTAACCCTACGCGAACGCGAGGCCAAGGATGCGAACGCGATGAAAGGAAAATTTGGAGCTTCGCAAACGCGGAAGGTGCGTCGCGAACGCGAAGAAGAAATGGGCCTGCAACAGCTGGAGCCGAAATCTGCAATTTTTCCTAAGTTTGAAACCACTCCGAAACACTCCCGAACCCTCGGGGCTCCTAACCAAACATATGCACTAACTCAACAACATCCTACGAACTTAACCGTGCGGTCAAATCGCCAAAATAACATCGAAAACAACGAATCAAACCTCAAAATTAATAGTTTTTCCTCAAACATCATTAACTTTCAAATTTAGAACTTTAAGTCCGAAACACGTCAAACGACGTCCGATTTCGACCAAACTTTACAGAAATATCTTAAATCACATATAAGACTTATACCGGGCCAAAATATGGGCCCGATACCAACACGTTCTAATCGATTTTCATTTCAATTTTCCTTAACAATTTCCTTTAAAAATTCATTTTCTCGGGCTCGGGACCTCGGAATTCGATCCGGGCATACGCCCGAGTCCTATATTTTCCTACGGACCCTACGGGACCGTCAAATCACGAGTCTGGGTCCGTTTACCCAAAATATTGACCGAAGTCAAATTTATTCATTTTAACACCAAAATTTAGTATTTTTCACAGAATTTCACATTTAAGCTTTCCGGCTACGCGCGCGGACTGCACATGCAAATCCAGGCAACTCTAAATGAGGTTTTCAAGGCCTCGGAAGCACGGAATGGATAAGAAAATAGGTGATGACCCTTTGGGTCGTCACATTCTCCACCTCTAAAACAACTGTTCATCCTCGAACGGACAAATGAAGGAAGTACCTGAGTCGGGGAAATAGATGAGGATAACGGCTCCGCATATCGGACTCGGACTCCCAGGTCGATGCCTCAGGAGGCTGACCTCTCCACTAAACACGAACAGAAGGGAAACTCTTGGATCTCAACTGACGAACCTGCCGGTCTAAAATAGTTACCGGCTCCTCCTCATAAGACAAGTCCTTGTCCAACTGGACAGTGCTGAAATCTAACACGTGGGCTGGATCGCCGTGATACCTCCGAAGCATGGACACATGAAAAACTGGATGCACGGCTGATAAGCTCGGCGGCAATGAAAGTCTATAAGCCACCTCTCTCACTCGATCAAGAATCTCAAACGGGCCAATGAACCTAGGGCTAAGCTTGCCCTTCTTCCCAAATCTCATCACGCCCTTCATAGGCGACACTCGGAGCAATACCCGCTCACCAACCATGAAAGCTACATCTCGAACCTTACGAACTGCATAGCTCTTTTGCCTGGACTGAGCTGTACGAAGCCTATCCTGAATGATCCTGACCTTGTCCAAGGCCTCCTGAACCAAATCCGTACCCAACAACCGAGCCTCTCCCGGCTCAAACAACCCAACCGGAGATCGACACCGCCTACCATATAAAGCCTCATAAGGAGCCATCTGGATACTCGACTGGTAGCTGTTGTTGTAGGAAAACTCCGCTAAAGGCAAACACTGATCCCATGAACCTCCAAAGTCAATGACACAAACTCGGAGCATATCCTCCAATATCTGAATAGTCCGCTCGGATTGCCCGTCCATCTGAGGATGAAATGCTGTACTCAACTCCACCTGGGTGCCTAACTCTCGCTGAACTGCTCTCCAGAAACGCTAGGTAAACTGCGTACCTCGGTCTGAAATGATAGATACCTGCACACCATGAAGGCGAACAATCTCCCGGATATAAATCTCAGCTAACCTCTCGGATGAATAGGAGACTGCCACAGGAATGAAATGTGCTGACTTGGTCAGCCTATCAACAATGACCCAAACTGCGTCGAACTTCTTTCGAGTCAGCGGAAGTCCGGTAACTAAGTCCATAGTAATCCTCTCCCACTTCCACTCAGGAAGCTCAATCCTCTGAAACAATCCCCCAAGCCTCTGATGCTCATACTTAACCTGCTGACAGTTCACCGAGCCATATATGCAACGATATCCTTCTTCATTCTACGCCACCAATAATGCTGGCGCAAATCCTGATACATCTTCGCAGCGCCCGGATGAATAAAGTACGGGGAACTATGGGCCTCCTCTAGAATCAACTCTCGAAGCCCATCCACATTTGGCATACAAACTCGCCCCTGCAATCTCAAGACTCCATCCGCATCTAGTGTAACCTGATTGGCACCTCCTCAGTGCACCGTGTCTCTAAGGACACACAAATGGGGATCATCAAACTGCTGATCACGGATACGTTCCAATAATGAAGAACGAGCTACCGTGCAAGTTAACACTCGACTAGGCTCAGAAATATCCAACCTCACAAATTGATTGGCCAAGGCCTGAACATCCAAAGCAAGCGGCCTCTGACTGACCGGATAAAAGCAAGACTGCCCATACTGGCTGACTTCCTACTCAAAGCATCGGCCACCACATTGGCCTTCGCCGGGTGGTATAAGATAGTGATATCATAATCCTTCAACAACTCCAACCACCTCCTCTGCCTCAAATTCAACTCCTTTTGCTTGAACAAATACTGAAGACTCTTGTGATTAGTGAACACCTCACATGCCACGCCATACAGATAGTGCCTCCAAATCTTCAATGCGTGAACAATGGCTGCCAACTCCAAATCATGCACTGGATAGTTCTTCTCATGAATCTTTAACTGCCTCGAAGCATAGGCAATGACCTTGCCATCCCGCATCAATACTGCACCAAGCCCAATACAGGAAGCATCACAATAGACTGTATAAGGCCCCGAACCTGTGGGCAAAACCAATACCGGTGCCGTAGTCAGAGCTGTCTTAAGCTTCTGAAAGCTCGCCTCACACTCTTCCGACCATCTGAACTGGGCACCCTTCTGGGTCAACCTGGTCATCGAGGTTGCGATAGATGAGAACCCCTCCACAAACCGATGATAGTAGCCTGCCAATCCCAAGAAACTCCGAATCTCTGTAGCTGATGCTGGTCTAGGCCAGTTCTTGACTGCCTCAATCTTCTTTGGGTCAACCTGAATACCCTCTGCTGATATGACATAACCCAGGAATGCAACTGAACTCAACCAAAACTCACACTTCAAAAATTTTGCGTATAGCTGACTATCCTTCAGAGTCTGAAGAACCACTCTAAGATGCTCCTCGTGCTCCTCCTGGTTGCGGGAGTATATCAAAATATCATCAATGAAGACTATCACAAATGAGTCCAGATAAGGCCTGAACGCTCGGTTCATCAAATCCATAAAAGCTGCTGGGGCATTTGTCAACCCAAATGACATGACCAAGAACTCGTAATGCTCGTACCGAGTGTGGAAAGCTGCCTTAGGGACATCGGATGCCCTAATCCTCAACTTATGGTAGCCAGATCTCAAGTCTATCTTTGAAAATACCTTGGCACCCTGAAGCTGATAAAATAAATCGTCAATCCTCGGCAGTGGATACTTATTCTTGGTTATAACCTTGTTCCATTGCCGGTAATCAATTCACATTCTCATCGAACCATCCTTTTTCTTTACAAACAACACCGGCGCACCCCAAGGCAAAAAGATGGGTCTAATGAAACCCTTCTCAAGCAAGTCTTGCAACTGCTCCTTCAACTCTGGCGGGGCCCATGCGATATGGCGGAATAGATCAATGCAGAAATCAATATCCCTGTCGGGTGGCATCCCCGGCAGGTCTGAAGGGAAAACCTCGGGAAACTCGCGAACCACGGGCACTGAATCAATAGAGGGAACCTCAGCACTGGAATCACGCACATAAGCCAAATAGGCCAAACACCCCTTCTCGACCATACGCCGAGCATTCACATACGAAATAACACTGCGGATAGAATGGCCAGGAGTCCCCCTCCACTCTAAACGGGGCAAATCCGGTAAGGCTAAGGTCACAGTCTTGGCATGGCAATCCAAGATAGCGTGATACGGGGATAACCAGTCCATCCCCAATATAACATTGAAGTCAACCATATCTAAAAGCAACAAATCAACACGGGTCTCAAGACCCCCAATCACCACAACACAAGAATAATGAACTCGATCAACCACGATAGAATCACCCACCGGTGTAGACACATAAACAGGAATACTCAATGAATCACTAGGCGTGACCAAGTACGGTGCAAAATAAGATGACACATACGAATAAGTAGACCCTGGATCAAATAGCACTGAAGCATCTCTATCACAAACCAGAATAGTACCTATAATGACTGCATCTGAAGACTCAGCCTCTGGCCTGGCTGGAAGAGCATAACATCTGGGCTGGGCTCCACCACCCTGAACTGCCTCTCTGGGATGGCCCGCTGCTGGCTGGACTCCACCTCTGGCGGCCTGAGCTCCACCTCTAGAACCTCTACCTCCACCTCTAACACCTCTGCCCCCGCCTCTAGCTGGCTGGGCAGACTGTGGAACATCTGGTGCCTGTACCATAGCACGAGAAAACCTCTCAAAGCTCGAGGACAATACCTAGCAATGGGCCTCGTGTCGCCACAAGTAAAATAAGCACTCGGCGGACGGCCTTGGAAACTCTGAAGCAGCGGTGCACTGATAGGTGCTAATGGTGCACTGTAAGGCTGCTGATCGGGATAATGTGGCTGAGAACCACGACCACCTGAAGTACCATGGAAGACCTGGAGAGCTGACTGAAAGGGCCTAGGAGGATGGCCTCTACCATATGAAAGGGCCAGAACCTCCTCCCCAAAATCGACCTGAGGCTCCGCCACTGGTGTTGTTGCTCGGGGCTGAGCTCTGCCCCTACCTCAGCCTCTGCCACGGCCTCGGCCTCGCCCTCTGCCCCTAGTGAAAGCTGCTACTGGGGGCTGGGGCTGCTGAGCGGTAGATGAGGAAGCGCGTGTTCTCGCCATCTGCGAAAGAACAGAGTAGAAAGGCAATTAGTATTGAGAAACCAAAACCGCACGACAAGAAAGAACAAATGCGAAGCTTTCCTATCTCTGTAGCCTCTGGGGGATGAATACAGACGTCTCCATACCGATCCCTCAGACTCTACTGAGCTTGTCCATGAGTTGTGAGACCTATGTAACCTAGAGCTCTGATACCAACTTGTCACGACCCGGAATTCCCACCCTCGGGAGTCGTGATGGCGCCTACTCGTAAAAGCTAGGAAAGGTAAGAACATTTACAAACATTATCCTATCTCATTTTATACATGATTAAACAATTCAAATTATAGATGAATAAGCAAAATTAAAGACGGCGATTAATAAAAGATAGCGGAAGTCTGAACTAAATATAGAAACAACGTCTAAACATCAATACAAGTCTCTACCCAGCACCTGGTGTCACAACATTTCAAGGACCATCTAAGAATGCTAAATACAAAGGTCTGAAACAATATAATAAAACTTTGTCTCGGTACAAGGGAAATAGGGCAGAAAAGAGATAGAAGAGATGTCGGGCCTGCGGACGCCTGCAGGACTACCTCGGGATCTCGTGGACTGAAGGACTGCTCCCTGGCTACTGCTGTGCACCGTAAGCTGCTCCGACACCTGGATCTGTGCAAAAGAGCACAGAGTGTAGCATCAGCACAACCGACCCCATGTGCTGGTAAGTGTCTGGCCTAACCCCGGCGAGGTAGTGACGAGGCTAGGACCAGACTCTAGATAAACCTGTGCAGATTTATATATATACCAATACAACGAAAAATAGCAGAAATAAACAATTAAAGCTAGGAGGGGGGACATGCTTCGGGGTAGCAGGTAAAAGCAGAATATGAGGAAGTATTAAGGGAGAACTACATTTCTACTTCTAACACAGAATAAAGAGATTAAAACAACTTTCATTTTTCAGTTTCATCTTGTTGCAGGCGTGCAACCCGATCCCAGTTCTCATATCTCGTGGTAGGCGTACCACCCGCTCCCATTTCAAAATATCATGTGGTAGGCATACCACCCGCTCCCATTGCCTCAATAACTTGTGGTAGGCGTACCACCCGCTCCCATTTCATAATATCTTGTGGTAGGCGTACCACCCGCTCCCATTTCATCAATAACTTGTGGTAGGCGTACCACCCGCTCCCATTTCGATCCAACACAATATAACAATAAAATCCCGGCAAGGGAACAAAACAATATAATGATTTCCCGGCAAGGGAAAAAAATTATCAATCAAATGTCCCGGCAAGGGAGAATCAGCTATAACCAATCTTATTCAACTTCTACTTCTCACAATTTATGCCAAAACTCAGTCATAACTAAATTCCACGGAGATAAACTAAATCCTTGCTCAGTATCGAGCATCAGTAATCAAGGCTATCATAGGAGCATTTGAGAATACAACAAATAGCAATTTAGGACTCACGGTCATGCTTGACACCGACGTATAGGTACTCGTCACCATGCCTATACGTCGTACTCGACACAAAACAAGTAGTAAATATGACTCAACTCCTAATCCCTCAAGCTAAGGTTAGACCGAACACTTAACCTCAAATTTCCACGGCCAATTCAATCCACAACAACCGCTTTCCCTCTCGAATTCGGCTCCAAATCAAACAAATCTATTCAATAATGACTTCATAACATCAATACATGCTAAACAAATCAAACCCAATGCCTAATTATAGTTTTCCAAGCATTCTTCCCAAAATCCCAAAAATTGATCCCGGGCCCGCTTGGTCAAAACACGAGGTTCGGACCAAAACCATATCACCCATTCACCCACGAGACCGAATATATAATTTGTTTTCAAATTCGACCCCAAAACGAGGTCTAATTCAAGAAAAATCAAAAAGCCCTAACTCTACCAAAATCCACAATTTCTACCCCTAGTTACATGTTTTAGGCTTAAGAATTCATTAGATGTTGAAGAAAATGGAAGGAAACAAGCAAAGGTTTACTAACCCAAGAAGTTTTGGTGAAGGATTGCTTCAATGGAACCCTAAGGACCTTCGAGAAGAAGGAGTTTGTGAAAACTTAGAGAAATCCCGCAACAACACTGTTCTGGAAATTAAAAATATAACTGGGCGAAATTGCCCTTCGCGTTCGCGATAGGCCGGTCGCGTTCGCGAAGGGTAGCACTTAACAGACCATCACGTTCGCGAGAGGAATAACGTGAACGCGCAGAATAAAAGGCTGGGGTCCAGAAATTGTTCTATGCGAACGCGTGGACCATCACGCAAACGCGATGAAGGGATCTGCAAAGCTACGCGATCGCGAGTGGGTGTATGCGAACGCGAAGAATAAAAGAAGGTTGAGCCCCCAGGGTCAATTAATCCTACACGAACGCGTGGCCAAGGATGCGAACGCGATGGAAGGAAAATTTGAAGCTTCGCGAACGTGGAAGGTGCGTCGCGAACGCGAAGAAGAAATGGGCCTGCAACAGCTGGAGCCAAAATCTGCAATTTTTCCTAAGTTTGAAACTACTCTGAAACACCTCCGAAACACTCCCGAGCCCTCGAGGCTCCTAACCAAAAACATATACTAACTCAACAACATCCTACGAACTTAACCGTGCGGTCAAATCGCCAAAATAACATCGAAAACAACGAATCAAACCTCAAAATCAATAGTTTTTCCTCAAACTTCATTAACTTTCAAATTTAGAACTTTAAGTCCGAAACACGTCAAACGACATCCGATTTCGACCAAACTTTACAGAAATATCTTAAATCACATATAAGACCTATACCGGGCGCCAGAACCAAAATACAGGCCCGATACCAACACGATCTAATCGATTTTCATTTCAGTTTTCCTTAACAATTTCAGAAAACAATTTCCTTCAAAAATTCATTTTCTCGGGCTCGGGACCTCGGAATTCGATTCCAGGCATACACCCAAGTCTCATATTTTCCTACGGACCCTACGGGAGCGTCAAATCATGGGTCCGGGTCCGTTTACCCAAAATGTTGATCGAAGTCAAATTTATTCATTTTAACACCAAAATTTAGCATTTTTCACATAATTTCACATTTAAGCATTCCGGCTACGCGCCCGGACTGCGCACGCAAATCAAGGCGACTCTAAATGAGGTTTTCAAGGCCTCGGAAGCACGGAATGGATAAGAGAACAGGTGATGACCCTTTGGGTCGTCACAGTTCATATACAGGCCTCTCAGGCAAAACATCACTCATATGTATGTATATATCCATCGCCCCTCGGGATAGCCTCTCTGTCACTCGTGACTAAATTCTTACCAATTAGTACTCGCACTCAGCATTCACGCTCAATAGGAACCGTATAGTAACCGTTGCAGCGTGCAACCCGAACCATATATCGCTGCGGCGTGCAGTCCGATCCATATATTTCGTCGATGGCGCTCACTGGGGGTGTGCAGACTCCGGGAGGGGCCTCTTATGGCCCAAGCGCAATATTGTTGCGGCATGAAACCCGACCCATATAAGCATTGTTGCGGCGTGCAGCCCGATCCGTATCCATATATATATTTATATTGCTGCGGCGTGCAGCCCGATCCATAGATATATAATTCTCACAACTAGGCCCTCGGCCTCTCTCAATCATTAGCCTCACCATCAGACTCTCAGTATATCTCAGCTATCAATCTCACAACCAGACCCTCGCTCTTTCTCGGTAAAACAGGGAACTCAGCCCAAAACAATTTCCACATTTTTAAGAGTATAGTGGTAAAGCCAGATTTGAGTAATAAACAGGTAACACATGACTGAGGACATGCTTTCAAAAAAAATAGAGCGAGGAAAGATAGTAAAAATGCCCCTAAGGGTCTCAACAAGTCGACACAAGGCCCCAAACATGGCATACAGCCCAAAATATAATAACATCAAACAATTAACTATCAAATACGCATTAAAAAACTCGTTCGGGATGGACTAGGTCACAATCCCCAGAGGTGTTCTACCCCACGCTCGTCATCTAGCGTGTAAGTCACCTCAAAGTACCACAACGATGTGTAATCCTAGGTTTCAAACCCACAGGACAGTATTTACAATCATTACTTACCTCGAACCGGCGAAATCTCTAGCTCGCGATGCCTTTGCCCCTCAAATTGGCCTCCACGCACGTCGAATCTATCCAAAAATCAGAATGAATACATTACAATATGCTAAGGGAAGAAAGCCCAAGCGAAAACAATCAATAACGGGCACAAATCCTGAAATTACCAAAATCCGAGCCCCGGTCCCACTTCTCAAAACTTCGAAATTTTCATATCATTAGATTCCTCATCTCCCCACGAGTTCATACATATCAAAAGTTCTCAAATCCGACCTCAAATGGTCCTTCAAATCCCAATTCAAAAGTCCAATTTCTCAAGCCCTAGTTCTTCAATTTTAGGCTTAGTTTCCATTAATTTCTAGGTGGATTTCACAATAAAAACGAGTTTTAAGTTCAAAAATCTTACCTCCAATGGATTCCCCTTGAATCCCTCTTTAATCTCCACCAAGAAGCTCTCAAAATGGTCAACCATGGAGGAAAAATGACCCAAAATCGCGGATGAAGTGACTTAAAACATTCTGCCCAGCACTGACCATTCCTTCATCGCGATCGCGACCAAAGTCTCGGGTTCGCGAAGCACTAAATTTCCACTCCTCAAATTAACACTATGCGAACGCGATGATGCTGTTGCGAACGCGAAGAACAATTACACTGGACCCCCAGATCCTCTTACGCGAACGCGAACATTACCATGCGAATGCGAAGCACAAGATCAAGGCCTTCCGCGAACGCGGCCTCAACCGCGAACGCGAAGAGAAAAACACTTGCCTTCCAATTTCCTTCTACGCGATCGCGATGGACCTCACGCGATCGCGAAGGCTTAAAATTATCTGCAACTGCTGCTCAAGTTCTACAACTCTCAACATAGAAATTGGTCCTATTGACCATCCGAAACTCACCCGAGGCCCCCGGGACCTCAACCAAAAGTACCAACACATCCCAAAACCTCATTCAAGCTTGTTACAATCATCAAAACACCTCAAACAACACCAAATCCATCAATTTACATCGAATTCAAGCTTAAGTTTTCTAAAAACTTCCGAAATACATTTTTGATCAAAAACCCGACCAAACGACGTCCGAATGACCTGAAACTTTGCACACACATCCCAAATGACATAACGAAGCTATTGCAACTCTCGGAATTCCATTCCGACTCCCGGATCAAAATCTCACCTACCAACCGGAAATCGCCAAAATCTCAACTTCGCCAATTCAAGCCAAATTCTACCCCGGACCTCCAAAACCAATTCCGATCACGCTCCTAAGTCATAAATCACCCAACGAAGCTAACCAAATCATAAAAATTCCGATCCGAGCTTATATAAAAATAGGTCAACTCTTAGTCAAACCTTTCAAATTCAAAGCTTTCAACTGAGACTGTTCTTTCAAATTCATACCGATTTCCGTGAAAACCAACATCAACGATCTACATCAATCATAATACATCACATGGGGCAACTCATGCCCGAGAACTGGCGGTCAAAGTGCATAAGCTCAAAACGACCGGTCGGGTCGTTACATC
The DNA here is from genome assembly GCF_001879085.1 of Nicotiana attenuata. Taxonomy (NCBI): domain Eukaryota; kingdom Viridiplantae; phylum Streptophyta; class Magnoliopsida; order Solanales; family Solanaceae; genus Nicotiana; species Nicotiana attenuata. The sequence goes on from NW_017671223.1 coordinate 245,681, forward strand.
CTCCCCCACTTAAACACAGGTTCGTCCTCGAACGTACGCAGAGTTGTTCTAGAAGCCAACCAATAGCTTAATAACCTTACCATGCTCATACCCGGGGGTGATCCCACGTCACCCTATCTCATATAGGTCCGATAACACAACATTACTGAAATTTCACAATTCATCCTAGTCCATAAACCATAGAACCACATTTCTGCTTCTAAAATCCTCAATGCTTTCAGAATCTCACATTTATACTATGAATAAGTCCAAACAAGCTGTAACAAACCACATATGCTAACTCAGGCACAATCACATGATATACCACATAACTCAAACACTCGCAGCGATAACTTCTAATCGCAGCAGCTGCACATAACAAGCGAATACCGATAGACAACCTCTAAACAGCTAAAGTCTCATTCCAACACTTACATACACTGCCAACGATGAATGAAACACGCAATAAACCATAACCATTTCTCAGACCAGCCATCCATAAGGCTACTTCTCCTTTGGCAAGGACCATAGCAAATTTCTGAACCGAACCTCGATATTTATCCATCAACCATACTGAAATCGATTCCGTTTGTATTCATTACAGACCCCAACGATCTTATCTAATCCAACACAATTACTCTGGTGACATGGCACACCAAGACAGGCTAAAGCCACAACTTGTGCAGTCTGCGCACCAATAAGCAACAATCCGAACATACTCACATCACGAAACTGACTCAATGAAAGAGCTGTACCTCAAACTCACCAGTACCATCACAACACACGGTTGAGAACCCGTCTCGCATCATAGAAATAGGACACACGAATCTAACCCGAAAGGTCATATCTCCACATAGCTTCGCTGCAATGCCCGATCCTATCCAATCTCTGCTCCACCTGAACACCTCAAGTCACTATGCTCGAAATCGACAACCACGCTCAATTGATGTCTGGAACCAAAGCAAATCATTACACCCACGATGAAACAAATGACATACACCACGCAGGCCCGATAGGACATAAACGATACGCCATTCACCGAGCAACTCCTAATTACTCTTCCCGCTCGAATTCCACTATGAAACCCCAATGGAACCGCACCACTTGTGCCTATAACCAACAAATCCTAACGTCTCGCAACATGGAAAGATAACTCGTAGATCCCCCTAATTGCTAATAGCTCAAAAAAAACAACCGAATCAGCACATCCCTCGCCAACAGCAACTCAAAGTCAACAAAACCAACTCGATGCCGGACCCATACCCATATAGGTCTACCAATTGACCATGCATCACTCTAGTTACACACAGCAGATAAATAATCCTTCGAAGGTTCACAATGACTGAATCATAACACATACTAACATCTGACTAACTTACCCACATTTAACCATCCACAACCACGAGCTAACCTGTGTATCAGAACTTACAGTCTCCAAGTCCATAAGGCACACTAATTACCATATCTGATCCCAATTCCGCCACTCGCATACATTACTCACCTCTAGACTCAATCTTTCCATGAGATATACTCTACGATTCTTCTGTGCTGCCAAGCAAACTAGAATATCAGCAGCCGATCTGACAAGAAGTGCTGCAATACTACCGAAGTACCATCAACTTAATCACGTTGCCTCTTCCTAGAACATACACCCTCGCCAAATCACCTCAGTTAGCATTACCATTTCCTTAATCATCTGAAGATCATTTCTCAAATGATTTGAAATTGCCCGTGCTGCCTAAGAATTTTATGACCTTCCCTTCAGAACCGAACCGCAACCTTACACACGCAATTCCCAATCATTTACAACATACCGCATAACACATACCACTTTAGCAATAACCGTGAGGACTTCATATCCCTTCTGAGCCACAAACATCTACGTACCCAACTAGTCAAGAACTTTCCACTGGTCCCATCTAGAAGAAAATCACCATACATCCCATGCTCCGCATGCCCGTAGAAAATATACATCTCCTAACCGCGATAAAAACCATCAAGAACTCTCCGAGTTCCCCTTGCACAAATCACAGGACTAAATCCTTCTAACTCGACCGAGCTAAGCAAGCCATCAAAACCTAAGAGCATTGCCGCAAAATACCTGTAAGAACTCATTACCTCGAACACACACAAGGAACTAATCATGTCATTACCATACCGGTCCGGTCTACTATCAAGCCACCCCATCTATCTACATTTCCTTCTGATTCATCTTCACCTTGATATTCCCCCTTGCTGTAGCACCACAATTCCTCAACCTAGGCTTACCATACGAGACCCAAGCATAATTCTACATTGTCTAAGACCCATAAGCCGCTGAATACTCTCTTACATATCCCCAAAAGCACCACATTCCAAAATACTTTACTCTGAAGAACTTTCTGCGAATCTAAATCTGTTACCTTTACCTTCCTGATACTGATACATAGAATCCCATAATTAACATAAAAATACCACAAGTCTTGAACTCTTCCAACGAAAACTCGATTTCTAACCACATATACGACTTTGAGATACCTAATTGTTACATGAAGCATCTTGAACACATTATAACCATTCTCGAGAGTCATTCACTCTATTCTGACTGCAATTAACTCGATCAACAGAATCGAACAACCAGTGCCTTATTGGCACTTCTGACACTGCAGCACATAACCTTACCTTAGTCAAAAATTTCCTTTACTCGAGCCATCCTCGGGCTCAATCTCCGCAAACCAGAACTGATTCACCACACGCCTCAAATCAAAACCAACATAGCATATAACCGGGAAATCAGCTAATCAATAGCAAACTCCCCCACTCGGCTCGAAACCATAGATCAGAATACACTCAATAACTCATAACACTTACACTCTATTGATGTCACGATACCATAGTGAGATTAAACTCAGATCCTTTGCAAGCTTGTGAAAACACAGATCATCTGGTACTTTAAATCTTCGGCAAATCTCGCACTCATTCTCGCAATAGTTAAGCCCACTCTCTTGAGCGACCCAAATTCAAATTGCAACACATGTATTTCACTTGTAATTGAGATCTTCTAACAGACACATAAGGATCACACAACCTCAGAACACTTCGCAGGAGATAATTCACATGTTTTGCCTTCAACTAACATTTCTGCATACCTTCCACCATCGAAAACTTTACGCAGTCACTTAGTCTTTCTGAGTCTGAACTCATACCGCAACATGGAATTTACTTCACTTCCAACTAGGAAAACATGAAAAGATTCTTTACACGCCCCTAATTTGGGGCTATGCCTCGAATCACGATGGAATTCAAGCACCTAGTAGTTCTTCTATCATCCAGCAAACCTTCCTCGTCACTTCCAAGTCATATAGATACATCTCGCAGTACTGACATACTCATCACATAGTTACCCAACCGTCACTCCCACTAATAGGGACAAAACCGAACATATAAGTTCAAAATACTTGCTCACACAACCATCACCTCGATGCTCAAGCCATAGGCAAAGATCCGGCCTCAAGTCCTCCAGACTGGCCCAACATCAAACTCACAGAGATCGCGTCTCGCCCCTCGATCAGGGAATCACAAGCCATCAAGGCACATCTGAAACTGAGCGCTCATGCGCGCATGCGAATGCTTGGAAGGAATTTCAAGAGTTGCCCTTTTCAAGCTGAATCAAGGACGCACAATAAGAATTCAAGAATGTGAAGTTTTCCTAAAGGTTCTGCAGCCTCTCGAGGATAAATACAGACGTCTCCGTACCGATCCGCGAGACTCTACTAAACCTGCTCATGACTCTTGAGACCTATGCAACCTAGGCTCTGATACCAACTTGTCACGACCCCAACCGGCACGGTCGTGATGGCGCCTCTCGTAAAGACAAGGCCAGCCGACACAACACTCACATTAACCCTCTAAGCATTAAGAGTCATTTTTAAGTCTTTAATTAAATAATGTTTCATAATAAAATCCTGAAATAACAGTGCGGAATAAAAATACAAGTCCAACAACGGGGTGTCACTAGTCATGAGCAACTATCAAGGTCTGAATACAACAAAAGTCTAAAACTATACTAAATACAGTAAGAGGAATGAGGGGAAGGAAGCGGTGCTGCGATCGTCATGCAGCCACCTTGCTAACTCTGATGACTCCGCAGCTGAGCAATCAACACCCGCTACCGGGTTCCGATATACCTGAATCTGCACACGAGGTGCAGGGAGTAATGAGAGGTTGATTAGTAGGAAACAATGAATCCACATTCATGTTAGGCTCAATAAACACAACAGGCTTTCAAATCATAATACGAGTCAATCTTCCCTTTTTAAAAATCCAGCTTTTAGTAAAAATCATTTTGAAATACTTTCCAGCAGTTTCAGTAGGGGTTCAATGCCATTTAAAATAATAATAGAGATTAAAGCCATAATCGGCCCCTCGGGCAAAGCATAGTTCGTAAAACAGCCCATCGGGCAAAACATTAATCATAAACACTTCATAATTTGAAAGTCTCAGTGGAAATAACCAATGCCAAATCAGTGATTAATTTCTGAACATCTTGTAAACCCCAATTTAAATAAAAGTTATTTTAACACATTTGTTCAACCTTCCGACAGAGGCTCAATATAAAGATGAGTGAAAACAGTCAATAAATTAACATATTCGATAGAAACTCACTTTAAAGAGGAGTGAGATCAATAAGTTCATAAACAGGCCTCTCAGGCAAAACATCACTCATATGCATGTATATATCTATCGCCCCTCGGGCTAGCCTCTCTGTTACTACCATATGGTAACCGCTGCGACATGCAGCCCGATCAATATATCGTTGCGGCATGCAGTCCGATCCATATATTTCATCGACGGCGCTCACTGGGGGTGTGCAGACTCCTGGAGGGGCCCCTTACGGCCCAAGCGCAATATTGCTGCGGCGTGCAGCCCGACCCATATAAGCATTGCTGCGGCGTGCAGCCCGATCCGTATCCATATATATAATTATATTGCTGCGGCGTGCAGCCCGATCCATATATATATAATCCTCACAACTAGGCCCTCGGCCTCTCTCAGTCATTAACCTCACCATCAGACTCTCAGTATATCTCAGTCATCAATCTCACAATCAGACCCTTGGTCTATCTCGGTAAAACAGGGAACTCAGCCCAAAACAGTTTCCACATTTTTAGGAATATAGTGGTAAAGCCAGATTTGAGTAATAAACAGGTAACACACGACTGAGGACATGCTTTCAAACAAATAGAGTGAGGAAAGATAAAATGCCCTATGGGTCTTAACAAGTCGGCACAAGGCCCCAAACATGGCATAACCCAAAATATAATAACATCAAACAATTAACTATCAAATACACATTAAAATACTCGTTCGGGATGGACTATGTCAGAATCCCCAGCGGTGCTCTACCCCACGCTCGTCATCTAGTGTGTAAGTCACCTCAAAGTAACACAACGATGTGTAATCCGGGGTTTCAAACCCTCAGGACAGTATTTACAATCATTACTTACCTCGAACTGGCGAAATCTCTTGCTCGCGACGCCTTTGCCCCTCAAATTGGCCTCCACGAGCATCGAATCTATCCAAAATCAGAACGAATACATTACAATATGCTAAGGGAACAAATCCCAAGCGAAAACAATCAATAACGAGCACAAATCCCGAAATTACCAAAACCCGAGCCTCGGGCCCACTTCTCGAAACTCAGAAAATTTTTACATCATTAGATTCCTCATCTCCCCACGAGTTCATACATATCAAAAGTTCTCAAATCCGACCTCAAATGGTCCTTCAAATCCCAATTTAAAAGTTCAATTTCTCAAGCCATAGTTCTTCAATTTTAGGCTTAGTTTCCATGAATTTCTAGGTGAATTTCACAATAAAAACGAGTTTTAAGTTCAAAAATCTTACCTCCAATGGATTCCCCTTGAATCCCTCTTTAATCTCCACCAAGAAGCTCTCAAAATGTTCAACCATGGAGGAAAAATGACCCAAAATCGCGGATGAAGTGACTTAAAACATTCTGCTCAGCACTGACCATTCCTTCATCGCGATCGCGACCAAAGTCTCGCGATCGCGAAGCACTAAATTTCCACTCCTCAAATTAACACTATGCGAACGCGATGATGCTGTTGCGAACGCGATGCTTCCACTTTCAGAACTATGCGAACGCGAGCCCTTAGCTGCGAACGCGAATAACAATTACATTGGACCCCCAGATCCTCTTACGCGAACGCGAACATTGCTATGCGAACGCGAAGCACAAGATCAAGGCCTTCCGCGAACGCGAACCCTCAACCGCGGACGCGAAGAGAAAAACACCTGCCTTCCAATTTCCTTCTACGCGATCGCGATGGACCTCATGCGATCGCGAAGGCTTAAAATTATCTGCAACTGCTGCTCAAATTCTGCAACTCTCAACATAGAAATTGGTCCTATTGACCATCCGAAACTCACCCGAGGCCCCCGGGACCTCAACCAAAAGCACCAACACATCCCAAAACCTCATTTAAACTTGTTCCAATCATCAAAACACCTCAAACAACACCAAATCTATCAATTCACATCGAATTCAAGCCTAAGTTTTCTAAAAACTTTTGAAATACACTTTCGATCAAAAATCATACCAAACGACGTCCGAATGACCTGAAACTTCGCACACACATCCCAAATGACATAGCAAAGATACTGCAACTCTCGGAATTCCATTCCGACTCCCAGATCAAAATCTCACCTACCAACCAGAAATCGCCAAAATCTCAACTTCGCCAATTTAAGCCAAATTCTACTCCGGACCTCCAAAACCAATTCCGATCACGCTCCTAAGTCATAAATCACCCAACGAAGCTAACCAAATCATAAAAATTCCGATCCGAGCTCATATACAAATAAGTCAACTCTTAGTCAAACCTTTCAAATTCAAAGCTTTCAACTGAGACTGTTCTTTCAAATTCATACCGATTTCCTTGAAAACCAACATCAACGATCTACATCGGTCATAATACATCACACGGGGCAAGTCATGCCCGAAAACTGACGATCAAAGTACAAAAGCTCAAAACGACCGGTCGGGTCGTTACAGAGTGTGAATGAGTTAAATTTATTTATACGTGAACTAATAAATCAATGTCATGTATTTACCTAAAAGACCCATATATTTTATATCAACTTCTGTGAAAAGGAGGATCAATTTCAGAGTTAATTTTAACTTTAGGAGAATATTAGGGTCCAATAGTAAAAGGAGGCTCTTTATCATCCCAATGTCACGCCCCAAAAGGAGAATTGAGAATTTTTCTCATAGGAGATCAGAGCGCTTTTCCTCGGAGATGCAAAATTTGCTCACCAGGTTTTATCAATTTGCAAATTCTTCCTCAGTTAGATAAAAGAATGAAATTGGCTGATATTATGACAATACTAGGTAGCGTAGATATCATTATGGGAGAAGTTGATCGTTGAAATGATAATTGAAAACATACTATCCTTTTCTTTTATTTTTCTCCTTTCTTGACTAATTCTAATTTTGAAGTTCTAATTTAGAGGATAAAAATGATTCCTACAAAGAAAATACATAATCGAAAAAAACTTAATAAAAATTCAAATAAAAATAAAAAATTAAATAAAATTAACGAAAACTAAATTTGTGAAGTGAAGTGAGTGCACATTACCTCAAAAAAAAAGGTAAAGTGAAAAGGAAACAACATCGTAGGGTATTCAATTTCAGTGCCGCCGAGATTGAAAACTTGATATTACAAATTTGGGTCGTCACCATTCTCGGGGCTCCGGTGACATTATCTACTGGGCTTCATATCTCCATAGGAGCCAGCTTCATCATGTTGAGGAGGAAGCCACTCTGAACAGAGCTAAGATTTGTTCGATTTCATAAAGTCCCATGAACACAATTTTGCAAGTACAATATTCGATTTAGTAGCTAACAGAGACATTTCATCAAACATGCACGGGCGTCTCCATAAAATCAGTGGCCTAAAGCCAATTTTTAATAAGATACCTTATACACTTTTATTAGTATATATATACACACATATGCAGAAAAAAGATAGTGTTGCCAATTTTTTCCTACTTGTTATTAATAGTATAACATTCTTAAATGATAAAACCTTTAACTTCACATAGTAGTATTATTATCTATACTAGTAAATTTGTCCACGCTTCGCGCAGTCACTAAGACATACTAAATAATTTTATAAATGATTTGTTGGTTTATAACAAATTTAAACTACAGCTATTTTGTAACAAAGAAAACACCTAAAATAACATACATCTTGGTTAATTCATTAATTTGCTTTGGCTAGCATATATTTCTATACAATTTGTAGTTAATTACATATTGCTAATGACTTTGACCTTTCCTTTGGCCCAGATCGCTCTTAATTAAATTAATGTTTTTTATGCATAACAACATGCACAAAAGTGAAAAACGAAATATGTTTCAATTAATGTATAATGTTTTTCCGTTATTCTTCTGTCCTACACAAGAGAGATGAATAGAAATATGCAATTACTCTCCTAAATTCTTAATATAGATAAACTCATGAACTACCTTTTATACTAAGAACTTGTGAAGTAGTGAAAAGAAAAATCTGAATTTTTCTTCTTTGGCATGTTCATAGCAAGAAAATATTTCTGCATTTACTGTATCCTCTGAAATGCTGCAAGTGATTGCAACCAAAGTATGAAAGTAGCATAAAATACTTTATAAATTTCAACATTGTGAAAAGTCATGAAGGCAAAATATCCAAAAGCTTGACACCTTTCTTTTCACATAGAAAAATCAATATTTATTTTGTGTAAACTATTGCATCTACTCGAAGCACGCGCCAAATTAACTTGTCATGTATAAATTTTGTGTCCATCAGTTCAAGCAAACATTCAAAAGACTATGTATAATAATAATGTATCATACATACATATATAAACTTCGTAAAGGCGGAAATCTGGTTTACCTTAAAACTTAGCACGAATAACCTTTTACATATTCAACCTTTTTAAAATGTATTTAAGACAAATAAAATATTATGTGAAGCAATTTACTGCATTAAATTAGATAATTTGTTCGATTTTATGAATAAGCTGGGATCCTCTGGTTACAGACAGACAAAAGAATTACACAAAAATAGAAGAAGAATATAACCCAATGTCAGAATAATTTACTGCATCAGGTTAAACAATTTTCTCCATTTCCCTCTCTTTAGTTATAACCTGTTTGGCCAAGCTTCTTTTGAGGTAAAAGTGCTTTTTTTTGTGGTCAAAAGTGCTTTTTTGTAAAATGGAAGTGTTCGGCCAAGCGTTTGAAAGGGAAAAAAGTACTTCTGATTTTGAGAAGCAGAAAAAAGTAGCTTATTTTCAAAAGCACTTTTGAGAAAAATACACTTAGAAACACTTTTTAAAAGTTTAGCCAAACACTAATTTCTACTGTACGTTTCAAATTAAATAGTCAAACACAAACTGTTTCTCACCAAAAGTATTTTTTTTTTAAAAACACTTCTCAAAATAAGTTGATTTTAGAATCTTGGCCAAACAGGCTATTAGTCCCTGGGAGTTACAACACCATCAGCTTCATCATTAGACTTATATAAACTGTTAACAGATATTCGATCTGATTGCATATGAAGCCTCTCGCTGAGCTAGACATCTTCTGCATCAAACAAAGGATGAGGAGACTGCCCAAAAAATTAATGCACATTCAACTATCTACCAATAAGGGAATCTTGTTGAAACTAAACAAAAAAGAATTCTAATCGTTTGAATTGAAGCACTTTTCAATAAATCGTTGTCTAAAAGCATATCCCTCCTCATTGCCCTCACAGTTCTTCATTGCTGTTGTAACCCTTCATTGCTCTCTTCTGTTACAACAATTATATGGAAGGAAAAAAGAGCAAAGCAATGAGAAGAGAAGAAAAAAAAAAGCGAAGAGAGAGAATGTTACCGGATAAAGGAAGTATCGAGTTCCGTGTTTCAATCAGAAGCTAGTGACTTATGCAATGCACTTGATGGGATTTTCTATGATTTTAGCTTGAGAGGAAATTTATGTTTTATGATTTTTTACGGTAAAGAGAGAATCCCAAATTCATCAGATTTTCTTCTATCCTTCTTTAATGCATCATTCAATGCAATCTGAAAACTGAAATTGGGAACTTATTGTCAATTAAAACAACCCCTCATTTGCCTTTGTAACTCTTCATAAAGAGGCAGTTACGGAGAAAGAAAATGAAGAGCGGAAATTTGCAACTCTTCCTAAATAAGGAGTTATTGAGAAATAAGAAAAGAGGAACAATAGAAAAAAATCAAAAAATTGAGAAAAAAGATAAATAGCTTTCTTGGCTTATTAGATGTGTCACATCAACTCTTCCAATCCCAGCTTTATATTTATATTTATATATAGATTAGTAAGAGATAACTTAAATAAATAAGATGTTAGACATGTATTTTCAATATGTTACCTTTGATATTGTTGTAAAAAAGTATTTACTAATATGAAGATTTAAGTAATTTAATTCAAACTTCTAAAGTATTTTTAGTGTTAAAGAGTAGATAATTGTGACGACCCAAAGGGTCATCACCTGTTTTCATACCCATTCTATACTTTCGAGGCCTTAAAAACCTTATTTAGGGTTGCCTCGATTTGCGTGCGTAGTCCGGGCGCGTAGCCGGAATGCTTAATTATGAATTCTGTGAGACAAATGCTAAATTTTGATATTAAAATAAATAAATTTGACTTCGGTCAACATTTTGGGTAAACAGATCCGGACCCGTGATTTGACGATCCCGGAGGTCCGTAGGAAAATGTGGGACTTGGGCGTATGCCGGAATCGAATTCCGAGGTCCCAAGCCCGAGAAATAAATTTTTGTGTGAAATTATTTTCTGAAAATAATTAAGGAAATTGGAAATGAAATTTGATTAGAAGACTATGGTATCGGGCCCGTATTCTGGTTCCGGCGCCGGTACAAGTCTTATATATGATTTAAGCACTTTCTGTAAAGTTTGGTTGAAAACGGACGTCGTTTGACGTGTTTCAGACTTAAAATGGAAATTTGATGTCTTATGAAAATTTGGAAGGAAACATGGATTTTGAGGCTTAATTCGATGTTTATGATGTTATTTTGGCAATTTGATCGGGCGAATAAGTCCGTAGGATGTTTTTGAGGTTGTGTACATATTTGGTTTGGAGCCCCGAGGGCTCGGGTGAGTTTTGGATAGGCCACGGGTTGCATTTTTTGACTTGGAAATTAGCTGGTATAACTGACCTGCAGGCTTCGCATGGCTCGCAAATGCGAGCTCGCAAATGCGAAAGTCCACTCGCAAATGCGAGATTTGCCAAGACCCGACCCCCACCGCAAATGCGATAATAAGCTTCGCAAATGCGGAGCTAGGACTCTCGCAAATGCGACATTATGGTTCGCAAATGCGAAGTCCCCAATTTTGTTCATGGTTCGCAAATGCGAACAAAAGTTCGCAATTCCCATAACTGGTCGGGGTTTGCGAACCCCAGTTCGCAAATCCCACATCTGCAACCTGCATATTTTCACACTTAGTTGAATTTTGAACCATTTTTCACCCCATTTTCAAAACACAACTCCTTAGGCAATTTTCCAAGAACAAGACTTCTTCCAAATCATTTGTAAGTTGATTTTTACTCACTTCTTTCAATCATTAACATCATTTAACATGTTTTCAACTTAAAATCAAGGATTTTTATGGGTGAAATTGGGAGTTTTGGGTAGAACCTAGGTTTTTTCTAAAATTGGGGATTTGGACCTCAATTTGAGGTCCGATTTCAAAACAAATTATATATTTGGGTTCGTGGGGGAATGGGTAACCGGGTTTTGGTTATATATTTGGGTCCGCTGCCGAGGATTGATGATTTGTTCGACCAGCTTCGGAACAGGCGGATCCCAGGTCGAATTCCTAATCTATTCGTTTTAGCCTTAGAGGATTGAGCTTTTTGAGAGCACCGCACTGTGATTGAATGGCGAATTTCCCTTCGCTTTCCTAGTCACTGCCTCTAAGGCCCAAGTACTTTTTTTGTTTGATCAAATGATTGATTTAGATTTGAAATTCCTCTTTACCAAGGGAAGAGAGCGTGGATCAGGTGTCCTCTTGGATGTTCCAAAGTTCCAGGGTATTCTCTAAGATTAACTTGCGATCTGGCTCCCATCAGTTGAGGATTAGGGCATCTGATGTTCCTAAGACAGCTTTCCGCACTCGGTATGGGCATTATGAGTTCTTGGTTATGTCATTTGGGTTGACCAATGCCCCAGCAGCGTTTATGGAGTTGATGAACCGAGTGTTCAGGCCTTATTTGGACTTGTTCGTGATAGTCTTTATTGATGATATTTTGATATACTCCCGCAGCCAGGAGGAGCACGAGCAACACCTTAGAGTGGTTCTTCAGACTCTGAGGGATAGTCAGCTATATTCCAAGTTCTCCAAGTGTGAGTTCTGGCTGAGTTCAGTTGCATTTCTAGGTCACGTTGTATCAGCAGAGGGTATTCAGGTGGACCCGAAGAAGATTGAGGCAGTCAAGAACTGGACTAGACCAGCATCAACTACAGAGATTCGGAGTTTCTTGGGGTTGGCAAGCTACTATCGTCGGTTTGTGGAGAGGTTTTCATCTATTGCAGCCTGGATGACCAGGTTGACCCAGAAGGGTGCCCAGTTCAGATGGTCGGACGAGTGTGAGGCGAGCTTTCAGAAGCTCAAAATAGCTCTGACCACGGCACCGGTATTGGTTTTGCCCACAGGATCAGGGCCTTATACAGTCTATTATGATGCTTCCTGTATTGGGCTTGGTGCGTGTTGATGCAGGAGGGCAAGGTTATTGCCTATGCTTCGAGGCAGTTGAAGATTCATGAGAAGAACTATCCAGTTCATGATTTGGAGTTGGCAGCTATTGTTCACGCATTGAAGATTTGGAGGCACTATTTGTATGGCGTGGCATGTGAGGTGTTCACTGATCATAAGAGTCTTCAGTACTTGTTCAAGCAAAAGGAGTTGAATTTGAGGCAGAGGAGGTGGTTGGAGTTGTTGAAGGATTATGATGTCACCATTTTATATCACTCGGGGAAGGCCAATGTGGTGGCCGACGCTTTGAGTAGGAAGTCAGCCAATATGGACAATCTTGCTTATGTTCCGATCAGTAAGAGGCCGCTTGCTTTGGATGTTCAGGCTTTGGCCAATCAGTTCGTGAGACTGGATGTTTTTGAGCCCAGTCGTGTGTTGGCTTGCACGGTCGCTCGTTCTTCATTATTGGAGCGTATCCGTGATCGGCAGTTTGATGATCCCCATTTGTGTTTCCTTAGAGACACGGTGCAACGCGGAGGTGCCAGGCATGTTGCCTTAGATGATGATGGAGTTTTGAGATTGCAGGGGCGAGTTTGCGTGCCCAATGTGGATGGGCTTCGAGAGTTGATTTAGAGGAGGCCCATAGTTCCCGGTACTCTATTCATTCGGGCGCCGCGAAGATGTATCAGGACTTGCGACAGCATTATTGGTGGCGTAGAATGAAGAAAGATATTGTAGCATATGTGGCTCGTTGTATGAATTGTTAGCAGGTTAAGTATGAACATCAGAGGCCTGGTGGTTTAATTCAGAGGATTGAGCTTCCCGAGTGGAAGTGGGAGCGGATCACTATGGACTTCGTTACTGGACTTCCGTTGACTCGGAAGAAGCTCGATGCAGTTTGGGTCATTGTTGATAGGCTGACCAAGTCAGTGCACTTCATTCCTATGGCAGTTTCTTATTCATCCGAGAGATTAGCTGAGATTTACATCCGGGAGATTGTTCGCCTTCATGGTGTGCCGGCATCTATCATTTCGGACTGGGGTACGCAGTTTACCTCGCGCATCTGGAGAGTATTTCAGCGAGAGTTGGGCACACGGGTTGAGTTGAGCACAGCATTTCATCCCCAGACGGATGGGCAGTCCGAGCGGACTATTCAGATTCTAGAGGATATGCTTCGAGCTTGTGTTATTGACTTTGGAGGTTTCTGGGATCAGTTCTTGCCTTTAGCGGAGTTTGCCTACAACAATAGCTACCAGTCGAGCATCCAGATGGCTCCTTATGAGGCTTTATATGGTAGGCGGTGTCGGTCTCCGGTTGGATGGTTTGAGCCGGGAGAGGATCGGTTGTTAGGTACAGATTTGGTTCAGGAGGCCTTGGACAAGGTCAAGTTCATTCAAGATAGGCTTCGTTCAGCTCAATCTAGGCAAAAGAGTTATGCAGATCGTAAGGTTCGAGATGTAGCTTTCATGGTTAGAGAGCGGGTATTGCTCCGAGTGTCGCCTATGAAGGGCGTGATGAGATTTGGGAAGAAGGGCAAGCTTAGCCCTAGATTCATTGGTCCGTTTGAGATTCTTGATCGAGTGGGAGAGGTGGCTTATAGACTTGCATTGCCGCCTAGCTTATCAGCCGTGCATCCAGTTTTTCATGTATCCATGCTTCGTAGGTATCACGGCGATCCAGCCCACGTGTTAGATTTCAGCACTGTCCACTTGGACAAGGACTTGTCTTATGAGGAGATGCCGGTAGCTACTCTAGACCTACAGGTTCGTCAGTTGAGATCCAAGAGTTTTTCTTCTATTCGTGTTCAGTGGAGAGGTCAGCCTCCTGAGGCATCGACCTGGGAGTCCGAGTCTGATATGCGGAGTCGTTATCCTCATCTTTTTCCCGACTCAGGTACTTCTTTCTTTTGTCCATTCGAGGACGAACGATTGTTTTAGAGGTGGAGAATGTGACGACCCAAAGGGTCATCACCCGTTTTCTTACCCATTCTGTACTTCCGAGGCCTTGAAAACCTTATTTAGGGTTTCCTCGATTTGTGTGCACAGTCCGGGCGCGTAGCCGGAAAGTTTAAATATGAATTCTGTTAGAAAAATGCTAAATTTTGATATTAAAATGAATAAATTTGACTTCGGTCAACATTTTGGGTAAACGGACCCGGACCCGTGATTTGAACTTAAAATCAAGCATTTTCATGGGTGAAATTGGGGGTTTTGGGTAGAACCTAGGTTTTTTCTTAAATTGGGGATTTGGACCTCAATTTGAGGTTCGATTTCAAAACAAATTATATATTTGGGTTCGTGGGGGAATGGGTAACCGGGTTTTGGTTCGAACCTCGGGTTTTGACCACGTGGGCCCGGGGGCAATTTTGGAATTTTTGAGAAAAACTTTGGGAAATTCATTTTTTATGCATTCAAATTGATTCATTTAGTGTTTATTAATGTAATTAAGTAACTTGTGGCTAGATTCGAGCGGATTGGAGGTGGAACCACGGGGTAAAGCTATAGTTGAGGTTTGAGTGGAGTTCAAAGCATCAAGGTAATTTTGGAATTTTTGAGAAAAACTTTGGAAAATTCATTTTTTATGCATTCAAATTGATTCATTTAGTGATTATTAATGTAATTAAGTAACTTGTGGCTAGATTCGAGCGGATTGGAGGTGGAACCACGGGGTAAAGCTATAGTTGAGGTTTGAGTGGAGTTCAAAGCATCGAGGTAAGTGTTCGGTTTAACCTTAGCTTGAGGGATTAGGAGTTGAGTCATATTTGTTATGTGTTTCTTGTGGAGTACGACGTATAGGCATGGTGACGAGTATCTATACGTCGGTGTCAAGCATGACCGTGAGTCCTAAATTGACATTGTTGTGTTCTTGAATGATACTATGGATAAAATAGTAAGTAGACTTGTGTTGTTGGGCAAGGTTTAGCTTATTTTCGTGGAAGTTAATTACGAGTTAGAAATGGTGTTAATAGAAATTCTAAAGTCCGAATTGAGATTGGTTATAGCTGGTTCTCCCTTGCCGGGATGACTATACTTGTACTGTCGAGTTCCTTGTCGGGATAGAGTATTTTATGATTGACCCTCTACCGAGGTTTATGGTTGTGGTTATGGTAAGCTATGTGTATTTGGAACGGGTTGCGCGCCGCAACATACACTATAGTGGATCGGGTTGCACGCCGCAACATAAATTAGAATGGATCGGGTTGCACGCCGCAACAGGTATATGTTATAATTATTGGATCGGGTTGCACGTCGCAACAGTTATAGTTAAACGTATGGATCGGGTTGCATGCTGCAATAGTTATAGTTAAAAGTACGGATCGGGTTGCGCGCCGCAACAGCAGTGCTATCATATGGTTTTAGACATTGTACTGTTCCTTCATATGCTATTCAATTTCTGCTAAGTTGGACTGTTTCCCCGAGGCATGTACCCCCTTCTCTTATAACTGCTCATTACTTGTTTATTTTCGGCAATATACTATATAACTGCACAAGTTTTTGTCTGGAGTCTGGTACTAGCCTCGTCACTACCTTGCCGGGGTTAGGCAAGACACTTACCAGCACATGGGGTCGGTTGTGCTGATACTACACTCTATGCTCTTTTGCGCAGATCCAGGTTTTGGACAGCAACAGCAGTAGTACGGGAGCCAGCATTCAGTCCAGCGAGACACCGAGGTAGCCTTGCAGGCGTCCGTAGGCCCGGCGTCTCCTCTATCCTTTACTTTAGTTTGTTATCTCATTGTAGTCGAGACAAACAGTTATTTTTTTCTTTCAGACATTGTATTTAGTACTCTTAGTAGTTCGTTAGTATTGTGACACCAGTCTTGGGTAGAGGCTTATGTTGAATTTTCCACATTCCTATTCAGTTTTCTTTAAATTAAGACTTCCGCCTATTTAATTAATTCCGTTGCTTTTATATTATTACCGATAATTGTTAAAGAGGATCATGTTGTTAATGAAAAAGTAATTAAACTTGGCTTGCCTAGCTCCCATTAGTAGGCGCCATCACGACTCCCGAAGGTGAGAAATTCGGGTCGTGACAATAATATTTCTTTCTTTCTTTCTTTTGTCCAATTTTTTTTGTACTTTTTTTTGGCAAACTTTAATATTGTCTAAATTGAAATAAAATCATAAAATCCATTATTAAGAAATTTTGGAAATCTAAGTCAATGCGTTACTAATCTCCTACTCGAGCATTCATAATCAAATTTTATAGAGTCTTAATTAAGATAAAACGGCAATCAGTGAATGTGTTATTTAGTTACCCAATATGAATGAAGCTGGTTGAGTAACACGTTCATAGGACAGTGATCTATAAATACTTGTTCATAATTAATCATCATGGCTCAACGGAACTGGTGGCTTAAAACTAAAATATATTAAAAGACCGTGAAATTTCTTTCATAAAATTCACATATTGAGACAAAAAAAAAAGTGTGAGAGAACAACATATAATATGTGGGTTAGGCGCACGTTATATGGTATTGAACTATCCCCTATAAAAATATAGCATTAAGTGAAAATGGTAAAAGGGTTGAGCTTATAATCGAGATAAAAGGGTTGAGCTTATAATCGATCTTGTTTTGAATCTTATGACACGTGTCTCGTGGATTTTGTAGTTTAAAAAAGTGAGACACAAAAGAACTTGCTTTCTGATGCGTGGATCAATCAAATGTGACAAAAAAGAATAGCTAATTTAGAGAATCTAAATTGAAATTAGAAAGTAAAATAGTAAAAAATATGAAAAAAGAAAGAAAAAAAAAATAGAATTGCTGAGAAGATAAATATATTATTTAATTTAGCAAGAGAAATGTTTTATCCTAACTCATTCAATCTTACCTCTACCAAATTTTAAGAAAATTTAAAATATTTTATTAATAATTTTATGAATATAAATGACATATATAATATTATTAGTTTCTATGTCACGTGCCTCGCACCTGTAATCCCTACAAGTATTATTCAACAGGAGAAAGTTGGGATGTATAAAATTCAAGCTGAAACTGCATCCAATTGAAAAGTGGAAGAACCTTTATAAATGATAATAACTCCTCACTGTAGTTGTCTTTGTATCACTTCCTATTGATTTTCCCTCTAAAAGGATATCCAATTGAGATAATGTATATCTAAAATTAAATATTTCGCACTATTAGGAGAGTGTGAAAAGAAGGAAGAATATAACTATTAGGAGAGTGTGAAAATTATAACTGCTCATTACCAGATTGTTCCTATCCAGGACTTCTCTACCTCTACTTAAGATAGCTATTCAAAGACTCTAGGACTCTTCTCCATTTACTAAACTGCTGTCCTCTAATATGCATTTGTATTGCAATCTCTTTAAGGATCTGTCGACCCTCTCTCTTTTTGTCTTAAAATCTTCTTAAGTTTCTTTCACTCCACAAGTGGTAAATAGTAGTAGCATATAAGAATTGTAAATTTGTGCTCGTGGTCTACTGTTCCTTGATTTTCTGCTAACCTATTCTGTTTCTTCTTCCCAGTTGCTGACCTTCCTCTTTTCTCCTAGCCATTGAAGAATTGAATTCCAGATGTAGTTAGAGTAACTGCACTGGAAAAACAAATGCTGTAAAGTCTCCTCAGCTTCTTCTTGTTTGTCCTTCTTGTGCTATTCGTATAAGAAGGTACATTTTATTCTATAATAAGTATTAAACATACGCATTTATTTAAACTGGATTGTTTGTTTCCGTATATTGAGAAAATATCCAATCATCTAATCTCGATAAGCAAGTCACAGTTTGACGATTCACATTGACCTCATTCACATAAACATATATTTTATTCGTTCATGTATAATTATTTATTCAAACTTTTATTTCAAATATATATATATATATATATATATATATATATATATATATATTGTTTAATAAATTCGTATATTACATGACCTGAATTACACGTGTCGAGAAACTAGTTATTATAAAAGTGGGAACCCAAAAAGGAAAAAATCAAATTACATAATTACCCTTCGAAATAACCTATAAAAGCATTTGGATAATATGTCAAAGGATGCAATGGTTCAAATTAAAAGTTACACATATGTCATTTCGATTATTACCCAAAGGATACCATTGTACATGATATAAAAAACGGTCATCATCTGCTTTAGAGTTTAGATATACGTAAGTGTCACTATTTGCATTCACTTTTTCTAAAGTATGAATTTTATATTGCGAAGCAAAATAATCCTAATAAACTCGAATAGAACATTGTACATTGCTTTGTCGCATGAGATAATTATTCATCCACCAATCGCTATTTCAGTGCCAAACTTCAAACATGGGAATTGGCTCCCTCCAGATTGATTCAAAGGATACGGATGATCATCCTAAAATGATTTTGCTTAAATTTTCTACCTTTGTGATATATATATATATATATATGTTAGTTTTTTATATTATTAAAGATAGACCACATATGATCAAATTTCGTAATATAATAAAATAATATCTCTATAAAATCTGAAAAGGAGTTACTATGTGATCGGAAATATGCTGGTGATGGTGTAAATGATGTATGCAACTTTCTCGATTATTTGGCATGATGGGGTTGAAGAAACAACGAATTGCAAGATATGTGATCTTATAGAATAGTTAGAATATAATGCTTAATAATTTTCATTTGCCCAATTGAAGTTATACTTTTTGTATGTAAGTAGTTGCAGCCTTGAAGGTTCTGTACTTAAATAAGTGAAAGAATTTCATTATTTACACTAATTTTGGTAGGTCTAAGGATGACAATTATGCTAGAATGCTTTCCTGTTACAATTGCGTTATTTAGTTCATCTGTTTACTTTTTTTGTTATACAGTTTGATTTTAGTCCCTTTCCCTTAGGTTAAATAATTATTTTTTTAATAAAGCACACATTTTTTAATTCACTATTTCCTTCATATATACTCGCTTACAACATATCACACTCAATTCCGTTATGATGCATTTTTTAATTGTCTTTTATCTTTTTAATCTTCTAATGTTAATTTATATTGCACTCTTTCTAATAGGTTACTTGGGTTACTCGGTCACACAATTAATAATATTTTTATTTTTTATTAATTAGAATTATTCTGATATACCAACTAAAATAATAATAGCTATTGCCTGCATAAAATGTTAAATTTTTAAAAATTATTCCAACTTATCATTTATTTCAAATAAGAATGTTAATTATAATAAAAAGTACAAAATCTATCTTATATTATTACTATATTATACTATTTTTGATTTGTATTTGGTTTATCCGCCTGAATCTCAAGTTCAGTCAAAATGGAAACTAAAGCTGAATATGATATCGGTAATTATATTTTTAATTTGTATTATATTCTTTACTTAGTAACTGTTATTAATGAGTTGAACTGTCATTCTATCTTTAACAAAAGAAATATTTTTATCAGCGCACAATGTAAGTTCTACAAAGTTCATGACAAAAAGGACGATGCAGATCACCTAAACGAAATGTTGATAACCAAGTTTCCTGGTGAAAACAAAATGTTTATTTCTTTTGACTCTCCAGAAGATAGATATCAATAATTACTATCAAGGAAGATATCTAAATATTTTAACACTAAATGGTCTTCATGCAAAATTACGTTTCTCTTATTCTCTTGATTTTTTTATTCTGTAGTATATGTATATATTTATATGCCTGCAAACACGAATAAGAAATTGGATATATGAACATGTCAGTTTAATTTTGAAAGAAAATGCACCTATCTATTATGCAACTTAAAAATTTAGACTCTTCAAATGGTTAATGCAATGGCATAAAGATAATATATAGAGAATTTGATAATAATTATGTACATGCTTGTCACGATCCGGATTTCCCACCCTCGAGGGTCGCGATGGCGCCTACTGATAGGAGCTAGGCAAGCCAACTTAATTAACAAATTCAATAAACACATGTTCCTCTTTAACAATTAACGGCATTAAATAAAGGTGACGGAATTAAATCATAAGCGGAAGACTTAAATGTAGATAGATGATCGATAATACAGAAGTTCCAACACATATATCTCTACCCCGGGACTGGAGTCACATACTCACGAACATCTAAGGAGTACTACATACAAAGTCTGAAAGAAACATAATCTGTTTATCTCGGGTACAATGAGATGACAGCCAAATGTAAAGATAGAAGGGAGACGCCGGGCCTGCGGACACCTGCAAGCTACGTCGGGTCTCTCTGGACTGAAGGTTCGCCCCCGTGCTAATGCTGCTGCTGCTGCTGCTCAATACCTGGACCTGTGCAAAAATGCACAGAGTGTAGCATCAGCACAACCGACCCCATGTGCTGGTAAGTGCCTAGCCTAACCCCGGCGAAGTAGTGACGAGGCTAGACTGGACCCCACACAAACCTGTGCAATTATAAATATACAGCAGAAGTCGAAGTGCAAGGCAACTAACAGTATGGGAGGGGAAACATGCTGTGGGGGATAACAATATTAACAGTAAATCCAAAGTAATCAATCTAGGTGCAATTTAAAATTTAAGGCGAACAAGAAACTAATACCAACACGAAACACATTTGCATCAATAACTGTTGCGGCGCGCAACCCGACCCTAATGTATTTCAACACTGTTGCGGCGTGCAACCCGATCCACAATTATCACTGTTGCGGCGTGCAACCCGATCCACAATATCTACCTCTCAACCTTGCCCAAGCAACAGTCACAAATAAAGGGCAGGGAGTGAACAAGTATTTGGAAGGAAATCCCAACAAGGGTACACAAACAACCAATAATGACCATGCAAGAGTAAATCGTTATTTCTCTTTTTCTTTCATTTTCATATCCTAGTTCTCATTAGCACACGTGACAAGCTTCAAGGCATTTCTCATCTCATATACTCTCACCATTTATGTTTCAGACCAAACCAATGCTCCACGAAGTTCCACAATCACAACATCCTTTACAAGGTGTTTACAACGCATAGAAACCATCAATTAAGCATGGAAGGCATAACAATATCCAAACAGTCCATATACAAGGACTCACGGTCATGCTAGACACCGATATATAGGAACTCGTCATCATGCCTATACATCATACTCGATCATTTAGCAATTAGCAAACAAGACTCGACTCCTATTCCCTCAAGCTAGGGTTAAACCAAACACTTACCTCAACTTCCACGGCCAACACAATCCTCCACAATCGCTTTTCCTCTCGAATTCGGCTCCAACTCAACCAAATCTATGCAATAAGGACTTCATGTTATCAATATGTGCTAAACAAATCAAACTCAATGACTAATTATAGTTTTTTCATCAATTTATCCCAAAAGGTCAAAAATGCCCCCGGGCCCACATGGTCAAAACCCGAGGTTCGAACCAAAACCCGTTTACCCATTCCCCCATGAACTCAAATATGTAAGTTATTTTGGAATCGGACCTCGAATTGAGGTCCAAAACCCCCAATTTTAGAAAACCTAGGTTCTACCCTAAATTCCCAATTTCCCCATTAAAATCTTTGTTTTGAAGTTGAAATTATGTTTAAGGATGTCAAGGAGTTTAGAAAATCAGTTAGAAATCACTTACCAATCGTTTTGAAGAAGTGGAATCGTTTGAAAAATCGCCTCTTATGTTTTGGGTTTTGAAAAAGTGAAAAAATGACTGAAAATCCCGACTTTATATACTGTGTTGAAGACCCGACGCGGACCGCACAAAAATGCCCCGCGGCCGCGCCGAGGAAGAGTGGGAAAACCACTCTCTGAACCTACCCAGCGCGGACCGCACTGATTTGGCATGCGGCCGCGCTGAGGGAATGGACCAAACCCCTCTCTGAATCTCCCAGCGCAGACCGCGCAGAAATGCACCGCGGCCGCGCGGCTTCCAGCGAGGACCGCGCGAAAATGACCGCGGCCGCGCTGGGGGCCTGCAACACCTGAACCTGCAACCATCTGATATTTCTAGCCTAAGACCTCCCGGGACCTACTCAAACTCACCCGAGCCCTCGGGGCTCCAAACCGAACATACATATAAACTCAAAAACATCCTACGGACTCATCCGTGCGATCAAATCGCCCAAACAACATCATAATCATCAAATTAGGCCTCAAGACCCAGGATTTCCTTCCAATTTTTCATAAAACATCAAGTTTAGAGTTGTAGTCCAAAGCACGTCAAACGACGTCCAAATCTAACCAAACTTTACAGCAATTGCTTAAATCATATTTAAGACTTGTGCCGGGCGTCGGAACCAAAATACGAGCCCAACAGCACAGTCTTCTAAACAAATAACACTTTCAAATTCTTTAATTATTTTCATAAAACAATTTCACACAACAATTCATTTCTCGGACTTGGGACCTCGGAATTTGATTGCGGGCACACACCCAAGTCCCAAAATTTCCTACGGACCCTCCGGGACTGTCGAATCACGAGTCCGGGTCCGTTTGCCCAAAACATTGACCAAAGTCAAACTCAATCAATTTAAAACATCAAATTTATTATTTTTCTCACAAATTTACATTTAAACTTTCCGGTTACGTGCCCGGACTGCGCACACAAGTCGAGGCAACCCCCAAGTAAGGTTTTCACGGCCTCAGAAATACAGAGTGAGTAGGAATACAGGTGATGACCCTTTGGGTCGTCAGATTCTCCACCTCTAAAACAACTGTTCGTCCTCGAACGGACAAAAGAAAGGAGTACCTGAGTCGGGGAAAAGATGGGGATAACGGCTCCGCATATCAGACTCAGACTCCCAGGTCGATGCCTCAGGAGGCTGACCTCTCCACTGAACACGAACAGAAGGAAAAATCTTGGATCTCAACTGACGAATCTGCCAGTCCAGAATAGCTACCGGCTCCTCCTCATAGGATAAATCCTTGTCCAACTGGACAGTACTGAAATCTAACACGTGGGTAGGATCGCCGTGATACCTCCGAAGCATGGATACATGGAAAACTGGATGCACGGCTGATAAGCTGGGCGGCAACGCAAGTCTATAAGCCACCTCTCCCACTCGATCAAGAATCTCAAACGGGCCGATGTACCTAGGGCTAAGCTTTCCCTTCTTCCCAAATCTCATCACGCCCTTCATAGGCGACACTCGGAGCAATACTCGCTCGCCAACCATGAAAGCTACATCTCAAACCTTACGGTCTGCATAACTCTTTTGCCTAGACTGAGCTGAACGAAGTCTCTCCTGAATGATCTTGACCTTGTCCAAGGCCTCCTGAACCAAATCCGTACCTATCAACCGAGCCTCTCCCGGCTCAAACCATCCAACCGGAGACCGACATCGCCTACCATATAAAGCCTCATAAGGATCCATCTGGATGCTCGACTGGTAGCTGTTGTTGTAAGCAAACTCCGCCAAAGGCAAGAACTGATCCCACGAACCTCCAAAATCAATAACACAAGCTCGGAGTATATCCTCCAAAATCTGAATAGTCCGCTCGGACTGACCGTCCGTCTGGGGATGGAATGCTGTGCTCAAGTCTACCCTTGTGCCCAACTCTCGCTGAACTGCTCTCCAGAAGCGTGAGGTAAACTGCGTACCCCAATCCAAAATGATAGACACGGGCACACCATGAAGGCGAACAATCTCCCGAATATAGATCTCACTGAACCTCTCAGAAGAATAGGAGACTGCCACAGGAATGAAATGCGCTGACTTGGTCAGCCTATCAACAATAACCCATATCGCATCAAACTTCTCCCGGGTCAACAGAAGTCCAGTAACAAAGTCCATAGTAATCCGCTCCCATTTCCACTCGGGAAGCTCAATCCTCTGATGTAAACCACCCGGCCTCTGATGCTCATACTTAACCTGCTGACAATTCAAACAACGAGCCACATATGCTACGATATCCTTCTTCATCCTACGCCACTAATAATGTTGCCGCAAGTCCTGATACATCTTCGCGATGCCCGGGTAAATGAAGTACCTGGAGCTATGGGCCTCTTCTAAAATCAACTCTCGGAGCCCATCCATATTGGGCACACAAACTCGCCCCTGCAATCTTAAAATTCCATCCGCATCTAAGGTAACCTGCTTGGCACCCCCTCGCTGCACCGTGTCTCTAAGGACACATAAATGGGGATCATCAAAATGCCGATCACGGATATGCTCCAATAACGAAGAATGGGCAACCGTGCAAGCTAACACACGACTGGCTCAGAAACATCCAGTCTCACGAACTGATTGGCTAAAGCCTGAACATCCAAAGCAAGCGGCCTCTGACTGACTGGAATATAAGCAAGACTGCCCATACTGGCTGACTTCCTACTAAAAGCGTCGGCCACCACATTGGCCTTCCCCGGATGATATAAAATAGTGACGTCATAATCCTTCAACAACTCCAACCACCTCCTCTGCCTCAAATTCAACTCCTTCTGCTTGAACAAGTACTGAAGACTCTTGTGGTCAGTGAACACCTCACATGCCACGCCATACAAATAGTGCTTCCAAATCTTCAAGGCGTGGACAATAGCTGCCAACTCTAAATCATGCATTGGATAGTTTTTCTCATGAATCTTCAACTGCCTCGAAGCATAGGCTATAACTTTGCCATCCTGCATCAATACTGCACCTGTCACACCTCCTTTTTCCTACACCTGTGAGGGTGTAAAGGAGTTTTTCCAATTAAAGGACAGTCGGAACGGGATTTATTATTAATATTCAGAGTCGCCACTTGGGAGATTAATGGTGTCCCAAGTCACCAGTTGAATCCCGATCCGAGGAAATTATGACTCTGTTAACGGTCCGCGAACCAGAACTCCGAGTAAGGAATTCTGTTAACCCGGGAAAAGGTGTTAGGCATTCCCGGGTTCCGTGGTTCTAGCACGGTCGCTCAACTGTTGTATTTGATTTTACCTGATTTCAAAACATATTCTAACCTATGTGCTTTTTATTTTAACCGCTTTTATTTTATGTCTTTTAATAAGAATTGCAACGTCGTGAAAATGTATATCGAACCACGTCACTCCAGTGCACCCGTGGCTTTTGACGCATTTCGACTTCGTTGAGATTTAGATTTGGGTCACATAAATGTGCACCCGCATTCAGGAAGGTAATATTATTAAAATACGCGCTTAAAGCAACTACGCTTTTATTATCTTTGGGGAAAACCGTGAAATTCGCTAAACGGCCCATCCCGACGTCTAAGTATTTTTATAAACATTTATCGAGGGCCCCGCAATTTATGTGTTTTGTTTAGCGAGGCTCATCTCATTTTTTATTTAAAGGCCAATCCTAAAGCAACTATGATTTTCTATTTTTATTTGTCTCTAATAAAAGAAAGAGTCCTAATTAATTATCATAATTTAAGAGCTACTACATTTGGGTTTTAGTCCAATTCACAAGAAAACACATAGATTGGGCTTCCAGCCCAAACAGGCACCAGCTTCTAACTTGTGGCAGTTTGGTGACCAGGAATGGGTCACGTACCATTCTGATAATGCTTCATGCAAATGGGCCAACTCGAGCCCAAATTTCAGGCTGAATTTATATTTAATTTTACAGTTCGATTTCTTTGCTTACGTATCTACTGGTGACTTCCTAAATGTCGCTAAGGGTGAAAACAAATGGGAAACATGAATGAGATTTAACAACAAAACAAAACAAATAGTTCATGAACGTGAATCTACTACACTAAACGGCTTGATTGCATTAACATGAACAGGTTGATAGCCTAGATTCGCACTTTATCCACACTTAACTATCAGACAGCTAATTAATTCAAATCAGTCAAATTGAAGATGCGTATTTGATCTGAGTACACCACTGATGTTAACTACCCAAATTGTCAACACCTACATTGAAACCATGAGCTTAAAGATGCTGAACTCGAAATCAATTACATATCCAAGTTATTTCTGATTTTTTAAATAAAACAATGTTAAACTAAGGCAAATACTAGCTATACTAAAGCTACGCTGGATAATCACGAGTTCAAATAGTCCACAACAGTCCAGTACAACTCCAAACAGTTCAAATCAGTAGAAATAGTTCTAAGTGAACAGTTCCTAATTCAATACAATTCAAACAAACTAAAACTAGACAATTACACATTGTTGGACTAACTATAACTACAGGCATTCACATGAGCATAGATCTGAACTAATACTTCATTTATTCCAAATTGTGATTACATCAGTGTGAATTCAACGCGTGTACCTGGATTTGAAATAGAACAAGAAGAATGAGAGTCAGCAGTAGCAGATTGATGATCAACAACAGCTCAGAAAACAGAATGAACAGCCCAGAATTGTTTCCAGAGAAGAGTAGCACCAATAGTAAGCCAAAATACACTTGCAGACACCCAAACAGACTCAGAACTAATCCCAGGACAACTTCTGAAACCAACAGTTACAAAACCAGCCTAAAATAGCCTCAATTGGACCCAAACCCACTCGAGATACACCCAGGCACCACCAGAATGTATCAGCAAACGGACTATTAGGTGAAATGATGCAATTCAGAAGTTAAGATTCAAAATTAACTAGAAATTTTCAATGGAACAGTATTTCTGAATTTTTGGTTTTCTAGAGGTTTTCTATTGTTTTTGGGTTTTTGAATGTTGAATTTCAAAATCAGATCTGAAACTTAGAGAGCACCTTTTGGGAAGAAATTTTGGAGCTGAAAACCTTCTTCTTCAAGGCAGAATACACTGCCTTTTATAGGCAGAGTTTGAGGAATATTTCAGATTTGCAGTTGCCTTTTAGTCCCTCTTTATTTACTCATTTAGTCCCCTACTTATTGACTTGTGTCTCAAGGTACTACATTAAGGTCCTAAAATTCTGATTGGAACCCCATCTAGAATGTTCTAGGGGTTTCCAAATCAGTTAAAATGCAAGATTCCTCTCTTTGAATTTGCCCCAACTAACCTTGACTTATTCTGAGTAAAGACGAAATGTAGATAGGTATGAATCGATAATACAGAAAGTCCAACACATATATCGCTACCGGACTGAGTCACATACCACGAACATCTAAGGAGTTACTACATACAAAGTCTGAAAGAACATAATTCTGTTACTCGGGGAGTACAATGAGATTAAGCCAAATGTAAAGATTAAAGGTAGACGCCGGCCTGCGAGACAACCTGCAAGCTACGTCGGTCGTCTCTGAGACTGAAAGGTTCGCCCCCGTCTAATGCTTGCTGCTTGCTGCTGCTCAATACCTGGACCTGTGCAAAAAATGCACAGGTTAGGCATTCAGCACAGACCGACCCCATGTGCTGGTAAGTGCCTAAGCCTAACCCGGCGACAGAAGTACGAGCTGACTTGACCCAACACAAACCTGTGCAATTATAAATATACAGCAGAGAGTCGAAGAGCAAGGCAGAACTAAACAGTATGGAGAGGGAAACATCTTGTGGGTGATAACAATATTAACAGTAAATCCAAGTAATTTCAATCTAGGGCAATTTCAAATTTAAGGCGAACAAGAAAAACTAATACCAACACGAACACATTTTGCATCAATAACTGTTCGGCGCGCAACCCGACCCTAATGTTATTTCAACACATGTTGCGGCGTGGCAACCCGATTCCACATTATCACTTTGCGCGTGGCAAACCCGATCCAACAAT
Source organism: Nicotiana attenuata (assembly GCF_001879085.1). Classification (NCBI taxonomy): domain Eukaryota; kingdom Viridiplantae; phylum Streptophyta; class Magnoliopsida; order Solanales; family Solanaceae; genus Nicotiana; species Nicotiana attenuata. The sequence continues at coordinate 273,988 of NW_017671223.1, forward strand.
ATCTACCTCTCAACCTTGCACCAAAGCAACCAGTCACAAATAAAGGGTCAAGGACAGTGTACACAAAGCTACCTTGCGACAGGGAAATTACCCCCCAACAATAGCCTGCACAAAACAACCCTTAATAGCGAAGCACACCTTGCAACAGAGTAAATCGACGTTACAATTTCTCTTCTCTTTCGCCGAATTTATCCATTATCTCTATTCTACATTAGCACGACTGTGACACTCTTCTATCCAGAGGCTAAATATTTCAATCCTTCATACAGTATACTCACCAGCCACGCTATTTAATGGTTCAGCACCAAACCAATGCGACCGCCTACGAAAAGATCGTTACTACAATCACACATGCCCTTCAGTAACTCGGTGTCTTCAACGCATTCTTAAACATACGCGTGAATTAGTCAATGGAAGGCATTAAACAATACCAAACAGTTCCATATTACAAGACTCACGATTCATGCTAGAACACCGGATAATAGAGAACTCGTTCATCATGCGTATCACATACCGATCACTTTAGCAATTAGAAACAAGCTCGACTCCTATTCCCTCAAGCTAGTTAAACCAAACACTTACTCAACTTCCACGGCCCCAACACAATCCTCCACAATCGCTTTTCCTCTCGATTCGGCTCCAACTCGAACCCAAATCTATGCAATAAGGACTCATGTTATCAATATGTGCTAAACAAAATCAAATCAATGACTAATTATAGTTTTTCATCAATTTATCCAAAAGGTCAAAAATGCCCCCCCGGGCCCCCAATGGTCCTACACTAAATCCCCCTATAGCCATCAATTCGTTCGGATAACTCAGAAAAATTCCCGTTCTCTACACTTCCCCAATTGCCACCCCGTTCATCGCACTAGGACAACACTAACATGAATAATGTACAGTCTATTGTATCGTAACCTCGGAACCTCAGCAAACATAGTAGAAGGCTACCGAAAAACCCCAATTATCTTACGAGAGTATAAACTCCTAGCGCTATTACGGACCCTACAAATCCTTGCACCTATTATTACCCCTCAGTATCTAAAAAGTCTTTGTTTTTTCGCTGAAAGGTTGCAGTAATCTTAAATAGTTTCAAAGTAAATAGTCACAGGAATGTCTTACGAAGCAATCAGCTTACGAATAACTCCACCACATATCACCAATCGTCTTTTACGACAGTCCATCTAAGTGTGTCGTCACACTCCTTCTTATGAAACGAATACCGTACTACGAACACCTTGCTTTACATGTATTTCTGATGAGCCGTTTCTATTGACACTGAAACAAGCTATCGAACCACACATAATAACTCTGAATCACTCGATATTCCCCCGTTCACCTCTTCCTACGTGTGAGTGTGTGAGAGAGCCGCTGCCCGCACTGGCGAGGAACCTCCGCTCACAATTAAACTACTAGGCACCCCCCGCACATCTGCTCAGCTTCAACGGCCGCACAACGACCGAGTAAGCAGCTTGGGCAAAATACCACTCTCTCTGAACCTTAACAGCCCAGAGCGCGGAACCGCAAACATCGAATTTGGCATTAGCGCCAGGGACCGCCCGCGATGGAAGGGACCAGACAACCCCCTCTCTCTTGGAAATCTACGACAGCCAACCCAGACCGCAGTGCATGAATCCGCCTACCCTGCACCCTAAAACCAAAGCACCTAGCTCGACTTCACATTTCACGTCCCATCAAGCGCGATAAATATCAAGCATAGCATACAATCACCCGCACCTCATCCGCTATTAGCCCCCTCAGCATTCGCGGTGTCATCCTATGCTCCGCACTGCGGTATTCTGCCGCCTCTGCGAGCGATGAAACACTTATGGCACCCCCATACACGATGCCGCGCTGGGGGCCTGCAACACCTGAACTGCAAACATCTTGATATTTCTAGCTAAGACCTCCCGGACCTACTCAACTCACCCGAGCCCTCGGGCTCCAACCGAACGTTATCACTATAAACTCAAAAACATCCTACGGATTCATCCGTGCGATTCAAATCGCACCAAACCAACTCATAATCATCAAATTAGGCCTCAAGACCCAGGATTTCTTCTCAAATTTTCAATAAAACATCAAGTTTAGAGTTGTAGTCCAAAGCACGTCAAACGACGTCCAAATCTAACCAAACTTTACAGCAAATTGCTTAAATCATATTTACAGCTTGTGCCGGGCTCGGAACCAAAATACGAGCCCAACAGCACAGTCTTCTAAACAAATAAACACTTTCAAATTCTTTAATTATTTTCATAAAACAATTTCAACAACAATTCATTTCTCGGACTTGGGACCTCGGAATTTGATTGGGCACACACCAAGTCCCAAAATTTCCTACGGACCTCCGGGACTGCTCGAATCACGAGGTCCGGGTCCGTTTGCCAAAACATTGACCAAAGTCAAACTCAATCAATTTAAAACATCAAATTTTATTATTTTTCTCCACAAATTTTACATTTAAACTTTCCGGTACGTGCCCGGACTGCGCACACAAGTGAGGCAACCCCCAGTAAGGTTTTCCACGGCCTCAGAAATACAGAGTGAGTAGGAATACAGGTGATGACCCTTTGGGTCGTCAGATTCTCCACCTCTAAAACAACTGTTCGTCCTCGAACGGACAAAAGAAAGGAGTACCTGAGTCGGGGAAAAGATGGGGATAACGGCTCCGCAAATCAGACTCAGACTCCCAGGTCAATGCCTCAGGAGGCTGACTCTCACTGAACACGAACAGAAGGAAAAAATCTTGGATCTCAACTGACGAATCTGCCAGTCCAGAATAGCTACCGGCTCCTCCTCATAGATAAATCCTTGTCCAACTGGACAGTACTGAATCTAACACGTGGGTAGGATCGCCGTGATAACCTCCGAACAATGGATACATGGAAAACTGGATGCACGGCTGATAAGCTGGCGCGCACGCAAGTCTATAAGCCACTCTCCCACTCGATCAAGAATCTCAAACGGGCCGATGTACCTAGGGCTAAGCTTCCCTTCTTCCCAAATCTCATCACGCCCTTCATAGGCGACACTCGGAGCAATACTCGCTCACGCCAACCATGAAAGCTACATCTCAAACCTTACGGTCTGCATAACTTCTTTTGCCTAGACTGAGCGTGAACGAAGTCTCTCCTGAATATCTTGACCTTGGTCCAAGGCCTCCTGAACCAAATCCGTACCTATCAACCGAGCCTCTCCCGGCTCAAACCACAACCGGAGACCGACATCGCCTCCATATAAAGCCTCATAAGGATCCATCTGATGCTCGACTGGTAGCTGTTGTTGTAAGCAAACTCCGCCAAAGGCAAGAACTGATCCACGAACCTCCAAAATCAATAACACAAGCTCGGAGTATATCCTCCAAAATTCGAATAGTCCGCTCGGACTGGACCGTCCGCCTCTGGGGATGGAATCTGTGCTCAATCTACCCTTGTGCCCAACTCTCGCTGAACTGCTCTCCAGAAGCGTGAGGTAAACTGCGTACCCCAATCCAAAATGATAGACACGGGCACACCATGAAGGCGAACAATCTCCCGAATATAGATCTCACTGAACCTCTCAGAAGAATAGGAGACTGCACACAGGAATGAAATGCGCTGACTTGGTCAGCCAACTAATCAACATAACCCATATCGCATCAAACTTCTCCCGGGTCAACAGAAGTCAGTAACAAAGTCCATAGTAATCCGCTCCCATTTCCACTCGGAAGCTCAATCCTCTGATGTAAACCACCCGCCTCTGATGCTCATACTTAACCTGCTGACAATTCAAACAACGAGCCACATATGCTACGATATCCTCTTCATCCTACGCCACTAATAATGTTGCCGCAAGTCCTATACATCTTCGCGATGCCCGCGGTAAATGAGAGTACCTGGAGCTATGGGCCTCTTCTAAAATCAACTCTCGGAGCCCATCCATATTGGGCACACAAACTCGCCCCTGCAATCTTAAAATTCCATCCGCATCTTAAGGTAACCTGTTGGCCACCCCCTCGCTGCACCCGTGTCTCTAAGGACACATAAATGGGGATCATCAAAATGCCGATCACGATATGCTCCAATACGAAGAATGGCAACCTGCAAGCTAACACACGACTGGCTCAGAAACATCCAGTCTCACGAACTGATTGGCTAAAGCCTGAACATCCAAAGCAACGGCCTCCGACTGACTGGAATATAAGCAAGACTGCCCATACTGCTGACTTCCCTACTAAATAGCGCGGCCACCACATTGGCCTTCCCCGGATGATATAAAATAGTGACGTCATAATCCTTCAACAACTCCAACACCTCCTCTCTCAAATTCAACTCCTTCTGCTTGAACAAGTACTGAAGACTCTTGTGGTCAGTGAACACCTCAATGCCACGCCATACAATAGTGCTTCCAAATCTTCAAAGCGTGGACAATAGCTGCCAACTCTAAATCCTGCATTGGATAGTTTTTCTCATGAATCTTCAATGCCTCGAAGCATAGGCTATAAATTTGCCATCCTGCATCAATACTGCACCTGTCACACCTCCTTTTTCCTACACCTGTGAGGGTGTAAAGGAGTTTTTCCAATAAAGGACAGTCGAACGGGATTTATTATTAATATTCAGAGTCGCCACTTGGGAGATTAATGGTGTCCCAAGTCACCAGTTGAATCCCGATCCGAGGAAATTATGACTCTGTTAACGGTCCGCGAACCAGAACTCCGAGTAAGGAATTCTGTTAACCCGGGAAAAGGTGTTAGGCATTCCCGGGTTCCGTGGTTCTAGCCGCGTCGTCAACTGTTGTATTGATTTTACCTGATTTCAAACATATTCTAACCTATGTGCTCTTTATTTTAACCGCTTTTATTTTATGTCTTTTAAAAAGAATTGCAACGTCGTGAAATGTATATCGAACCACGTCACTCCAGTGCACCCGTGGCTTTTGACGCATTTCGACTTCGTTGAGATTTAGATTTGGGTCACATAAATGTGCACCCGCATTCAGGAAGGTAATATTATTAAAATACGCGCTTAAAGCAACTACGCTTTTATTATCTTTGGGGAAAACCGTGAAATTCGCTAAACGGCCCATCCCGACGTCTAAGTATTTTTATAAAACATTTATCAGAGGCCCCGCAATTTATGTGTTTTGTTTAGCGAGGCTCATCTCATTTTTATTTAAAGGCCAATCCTAAAGCAACTATGATTTTTATTTATTTGTCTCTAATAAAAAAAGAGTCCTAATTAATTATCATAATTAAGAGCTACTACATTTGGGTTTTAGTCCAATTCACAACAAAACACATAGATTGGGCTTCCAGCCCAAACAGGCATCCGGCTTCTAACTTGTGGCAGTTTGGTGACCAGGAATGGGTCATGTACCATTCTGATAATGCTTCATGCAAATGGCCAACTCGAGCCCAATTTCAGGCTGAATTTATATTTAATTTTACAGTTCGATTTCTTTGCTTACGTATCTACTGGTGACTTCCTAAATGTCGCTAAGGTGAAAACAAATGGGAACATGAATGAGATTTAACAACAAAACAAAACAAATAGTTCATGAACGTAATCTACTACACTAAACGGCTTGATTGCATTAACATGAACAGGTGATAGCCTAGATTCGCACTTTATCCACACTTAACTATCAGACAGTAATTAATTCAAATCAGTCAAATTGAGATGCGTATTTGATCTGAGTACACCACTGATGTTAACTACCCAAATTGTCAACACCTACACTGAAACCATGAGCTTATAGATGCTGAACTCGAAATCAATTACATATCCAAGTTATTTCTGATTTTTTAAAAATAAAACAATGTTAAACTAAGGCAAATACTAGCTATACTAAAGCTACGCTGGATAATCACGAGTTCAAATAGTCCACAACAGTCCAGTACAACTCCAAACAGTTCATCAGTAGAAATAGTTCTAAGTGAACAGTTCCTAATTCAATACAATTCAAACAAACTAAAACTAGACAATTACACATTATTGGACTAACTATAACTACAGGCTTCACATGAGCATAGATCTGAACTAATACTTCATTATTCCAAATTGTGATTACATTCAGTGTGAATTCAACGCGTGTACTGGATTTGAAATAGAACAAGAAGAATGAGAGTCAGCAGTAGCAGATTGATGATCAACAACAACTCAGAAAACAGAATGAACAGCCCAGAATTGTTTCCAGAGAAGAGTAGCACCAAAAGTAAACCAAAATACACTTGCAGCCACCCAAACAGACTCAGAACTAATCCCAGGACAACTTCTGAAACCAACAGTTACAAAACCAGCCTAAAATAGCCTCAATTGACCAAACCCACTCGAGATACACCCAGGCACAACCAGAATGTATCAGCAATGGACTATTAGGTGAAATGATGCAATTCAGAAGTTAAGATTCAAAATTAACTAGAAATTTTCAATGGAACAGTATTTCTGAATTGTTTTTGGTTTTCTAGAGGTTTTCTATTGTTTTTGGGTTTTTGAATGTTGAATTTCAAAAATCACGATCGAAACTTAGAGAGCACCTTTTGGGAAGAAATTTTGGAGCCCCCAAAAACTTGTTATACAAGGCAAATGAATGCCTATTTATAGGTGAACAACATACTAGAAGCTTCATGACCTACCCTCCCCAAGTAAGAC
>NW_017671223.1:280644-284215 GCF_001879085.1 Nicotiana attenuata
TAAGACCTAAATTACCATCACATGTAACCTCCCCTAGTCTGAATTTATTTCTCTTGTTTATTCCCCAAACTACCCCATCTTCCTAACTAAAATTACCCGCCTTAGGTCAATTAAACCAAGCTTTAATAATCAGACCAATCTATCAGGCAAACTGAACATTTAACAGACCAAAGAACTAATTTAATCACCTAGAACTAAATGAAGCCTAAAAATCTAAAACCATTATAAACCTACACATTTAATCGATCAATATTCAATCTACCCGAATTAAAACAGGGTTTAATACTAAATCGGAAAATCTAAAGAACATCTTTTGAATTAAAGTTACTCAATCAAAAACAACAATCAGACTAGATCCTAAACTTGACTAAGTAAGATGAAAGGGGATTATATCAATCAAATTAACCGATTGAATCAAATAGACACAAAACAAATACGATTAGGCTCTAATTAACACAACAATTAATTCACTACAAAGAACTGTTAAGAAACCTAGGGAAACTTACTGAGAAAAAGAAACTCCGGCTAGTCGGGTTATTCCCAAATTCGGCCATGCTTAGGGTCATTTGAGCTTTATCGACGATCCATTCCTTACGAGGGAGGTCCAGGGGGGCCCTTTGACATCAGTTGCATGTACTTTGGCCATTTTAGGGTTTTGGCCAGAGAATTAAAAACTAATATTCGAGCCTTTCCGGCCAAATTCGAGACAAGTGGCTATGGGGGTTGGGTAGAGGAGGAAGAGAGGATACTGGGTTGTTAATTTGGGAGGCGTTGGAGTGACCGGCGTTCGCCGGCGGCGGCTAGGGTTTGGGTTGTTTGAGCAAAACTAGTGGGATTTGAGAGGAATAAATCATGGATTCGTGTTGAGAGGATTAAGACGGTGTGAGGGTGTGTTTTTGGGAGCCATTGGCCTAAGTAACGTTCACCGGCGGTACGGTTCCGGCGAAGCTCAGGGGAGATACGAGGAAGAGAGAGACGGTCTTTTGATTTAATTAATATTCCCGACCGTTTAATAATTAACCAAGGAAGGGTGTGGACCGTTGGATCAAAAGAAATGAAGGGCTGAGATTGAGCTTGCCTGAACTGCGTCGTTTTGTTTAAGATGGTGCTGGACCGGGTGGGGTTGGGTAATATTTGGGATTGGGCTTGGGGTTGATTTAATTTTGGGCCTGGGCGGGTGACATCTACATTGGGCTCAATTCAACAGCCCTTTTTCTTTTAATTTTCTTTTTATTCAATTTTTTTTATATTTATTTTTGTATTTTCTATATTTATTCTGATTTTATTAAAATGCAAAATTAACATAAAGACCTAATTTATTTCCAAAATTAAGCTAAAAAAATTGATTAAAAGTCCTATTTAAAAGTAAACTCATGACAATTCAACAATTAACAATTAAAAATGCAAAATGAACTATTTTTGTTATTTTCTTCTTTGTAAAGTAACTTAATTACTAATTAATCCTAAAATGTGAAATTAAGCCCTAAATGCACATGCCAAGCATATTTTTTGTTTTTTCATTAATAGAAATGCACAAACAAAAATGCAAACAATTAACATAAAATGTCACAAAAATCCACAAAATTGCAAAATAATGAAAGAAATCAGTTTGTTTGAATTTCTAGGAATAATTCATATAGGGCAAAAATCACGTGCTCATAGCTGCCCCTCTTTGCTCGAAAACACGAAGAGTTTTCGTGCAAAGATAAGTGAGCGGATACGAGCGATTTTTGCCCGTTCGAATACTCCGTGTGAAGCATTTTTAAAAACCGTCTGACCGAACCCTGCTTCAAAGGTTGCCTACATATCCTTGGCTGTAAAGGAATCAGGTCAGTGTAGTTCTGGAATGTCTGGTAGCTGGGACTACCAGGAGCTGCGACTTTCTGCTGTTGCTGTTGCTACTGCTCGCTGACCTCCTTATTACACCGTGTTAAAATGAAAAGAAGCCAGCCTAAGCTATGATCTACGAATTACAAGAGGGTCCTATCTATGTTTTCTAACTTGTTCTTGTGTTGCCTTGAACTTGTATCTGGTAATCTTCCGATGGTATTCCTGTTGTTGTTTTGCACTGTGATTGGCGATATTGCTTCCCTTCCTCCGAATGATGCTTGATTGTTACCACTTGAAACATGTGTCCGTTTTCCAGGTGGGCTCCTGACTGCAGACGCATAAAAAGTATTCCCTTGTTCTCCAGGCGGGCTCCTGATTGCTGAAATTTGAAATATTCCCTTGTTCTCCAGGTGGGCTCCTGATTGCTAAAACTTTAAAATAAATACCTCTGTTCTCCAGGCGGGCTCCTAATTGCTAAAAACTTGAAAATAAATACCTCTGTTCTCCAGGCGGGCTCTTGATTGCTAAAACTTAAAAATAAATGCCTCTGTTCTCCAGGCGGGCTCCTGATTGCTAAAACTTGAAAATAAATGCCTCTGTTCTCCAGGCGGGCTCCTGATTGCTAAAACTTGAAAATAAATGCTTCTGTTCTCAAGGCGGGCACCTGATTGCTAAGAACTTGAAAATAAATGCCTCTGTTCTCCATGCGGGCTCCTGATTCCTAAAAACTTAAAATAAATGCCTCTGTTCTCCAAGCGGGCTCCTGATTGCCAAAACTTGAAATAAATGCCTCTGTTCTCCAGGCGGGCTCCTAATTGCTAAAAACATAAAATAAATGCCTCTGTTCTCCAGGCGGGCTCCTGATTGCTAAAAACTTTAAAATAAATGCCTCTGTTCTCCAGGCGGGCTCGTGATTGCTAAAAACATAAAATAAATGCCTCTGTTCTCCAGGCGGGCTCCTGATTGCTAAAAACTTGAAAATAAATGCCTTTGTTCTCCAGGCGGGCTCCTGATTGCTAAAAACATGAAAACAAATGCCTCCATTCTCCAGGCGGGCTCCTGATTGCTAAAAACTTGAAAATAAATGCCTTTGTTCTCCAGGCGGGCTCCTGATTGCTAAAAACTTGAAATAAATGCCTCTGTTCTCCAGGCGGGCTCCTGATTGTTAAAACATAAAATAAATACCTCTATTCTCGAGGCGGGCTCCTGATTCTAAAACTTGAAATAAATGCCTCTGTTCTCCAGGCGGGCTCTGTTCTCCAGGCGGGCTCCTGATTGCTAAAAACTTGAAATAAATGCCTCTGTTCTCCAGGCGGACTTCTGATTGAAAAAACTTGAAAATAGATGCCTCTGTTCTCTAGGCGGGCTCCTGATTGCTAAAAACTTAAAATAAATGCCTCTGTTCTCCAGGCGGGCTCCTGATTGCCTTAAAATAAATGCCTCTGTTCTCCAGGCGGGCTCCTGATTGCTAAAACTTGAAAATAAATGCCTCTGTTCTCCAGGCGGGCTCCTGATTGCTAAAACTTGAAATAAATTGTTCTCCAGGCGGGCTCCTGATTGCTAAAACTTGAAATAAATGCCTTGTTCTCCAGGCGGGCTCCTGATTGCTAAAAACTTGAAAATAAATGCCTCTGTTCTCCAGGCGGGCTCCTGATTGCTAAAACTTGAAAATAAATGCAAACTGAAAATAAATGCCTCTTTCTCCGGCGGGCTCCTGATTGCTAAAAACTTGAAATGCTAG
>NW_017671223.1:286612-319105 GCF_001879085.1 Nicotiana attenuata
CGGCATGCAACCCGATCCACAATTATCACTGTTGCGGCGTGCAACCCGATCCACAATGTCTACCTCTCAACCTTGCCCAAGCAACAGTCACAAATAAAGGGCAGGGAGTGAACAAGTATTTGGAAGGAAATCCCAACAAGTGTACACAAACAACCAATAATGACCATGCAAGAGTAAATCGTTATTTCTCTTTTTCTTTCATTTTCATATCCTAGTTCTCATTATCACACGTGACAAGCTCCAAGGCATTTCTCATCTCATATACTCTCACCATTTATGTTTCAGACCAAACCAATGCTCCACGAAGTTTCACAATCACAATATCCTTTACAAGGCGTTTACAACGCATAGAAACCATCAATTAAGCATGGAAGGCATAACAATATCCAAACAGTCCACATACAAGGACTCACGGTCATGCTAGACACCGATGTATAGGAACTCGTCACCATGCCTATACATCGTACTCGATCATTTAGCAATTAGCAAACAAGACTCGACTCCTATTCCCTCAAGCTAGGGTTAAACCAAACACTTACCTCAACTTCCACGGCCAATACAATCCTCCACAATCGCTTTCCCTCTCGAATTCGGCTCCAACTCAACCAAATCTATGCAATAAGGACTTCATGTTATCAATATGTGCTAAACAAATCAAACCCAATGACTAATTATAGCTTTTTCATCAATTTACCCCAAAAGGTCAAAAATGCCCCCGGGCCCACATGGTCAAAACCCGAGGTTCGAACCAAAACCCGTTTACCCATTCCCCCATGAACTCAAATATGTAAGTTATTTTGGAATCGGACCTCGAATTGAGGTCCAAAACCCCCAATTTTAGAAACCTAGGTTCTACCCTAAATTCCCAATTTCCCCATTAAAATCTTTGTTTTGAAGTTGAAATTATGTTTAAGGATGTTAAGGAGTTTAGAAAATCAGTTAGAAATCACTTACCAATCGTTTTGAAGAAGTGGAATCGTTTGGAAAATCGCCTCTTATGTTTTGGGTTTTGAAAAAGTGAAAAAATGACTGAAAATCCCGACTTTATATACTGTGCTGAACACCCGGCGCGGACTGCACAAAAATGCCCCGCGGCCGCGCCGAGGAAGAGTGGGAAAACCACTCTCTGAACCTACCCAGCGCGGACCGCACTGATTTGGCACGCGGCCGCGCTGAGGGAATGGACCAAACCCCTCTCTGAATCTCCCAGCGCGGACCGCACAGAAATGCACCGCGGCCGCACGGCTTCCAGCGCGGACCGCGCGGAAATGACCGCGGCCGCGCTGGGGGCCTACAACCATCTGATATTTCTAGCCTAAGACCTCCCGGGACCTACTCAAACTCACCCGAGCCCTCGGGGCTCCAAACCGAACATACATATAAACTCAAAAACATCCTACGGACACATCCGTGCGATCAAATCGCCCAAACAACATCATAATCATCAAATTAGGCCTCAAGACCCAGGATTTCCTTTCAATTTTCATAAAACATCAAGTTTAGAGTTTGTAGTCCAAAATACGTCAAACGACGTCCAAATCTAACCAACTTTACAGCAATTGCTTAAATCATATTTAAGACTTGTGCCGGGCATCGGAACGAAAATACGAGCCCAACAGCACAGTCTTCTAAACAAATAACACTTTCAAATTCTTTAATTATTTTCATAAAACAATTTCACACAACAATTCATTTCTCGGACTTGGGACCTCGAAATTTGATTCCGGGCACACACCCAAGTCCCAAAATTTCCTACGGACCCTCCGGGACTGTCGAATCACGAGTCCGGGTCCGTTTGCCCAAAACGTTGACCAAAGTCAAACTCAATCAATTTAAAACATCAAATTTATTATTTTTCTCACAAATTCACATTTAAACTTTCTGGTTACGCGCCCGGACTGCGCACACAAGTCGAGGCAACCCCCAAGTGAGGTTTTCACGGCCTCAGAAATACAGAGTGAGTAGGAATACAGGTGATGACCCTTTGGGTCGTCACAATGCTAAAATTATAATGAGTCTATCTACAACCAAGCATGTGCTTTTCTCAATATTTTAAATTTCTACCCCTGAAAATAAAGAATATATTTCAAATTCATTAGAAAATATTATTTTATGTTTAAATTTTGCAATGATGATAAATAAAATATAGAATCAAACAATTTTCAATGTTGGATTGTATTTACCGTACTGTGTTTTTGTCACGATCCAAAATCCACTAAGGGTTGTGATGGCGTCGGACACCGCTGTCAAGCAAGCCAACCAAAAATACTTAATTAAATTCTCATTTTAACAATTTTGAAAACTAAGATTTTCCTTCAATTTTTCTGGTAAAAGACAATCTTTACAATGTAAATAAAAGGATGTTTGGAAATAAATACAAGATACCCAATAATCATCCCAGAACCCGGTGTCACAAGTGCATGAGCTATTCTAGGAAACAATACAATACAACAAATATCCGGAATGCAATGGACAGAAAGTAAATACAATACGCTGAAAGAGACTATACTAGCTGCGGGTCGCCTCGAGAAATGCAGCTCACCTAGTCTCCGTATCATCCACGCTGCTACGCCCAGTAGGCCACTAGAAGTACATGTGCCTGTGCAATGAAAATGCACAGCAAGTGTAGCATGAGTACGAAAACAACGTGTACTCAGCAAGTATCCCGTCTAATCTCGAAGAAGTAGAGACGAGAGGTCGACTTCGACATTTGCTAGTAGTCCAATAATAATATGGTGAAGATGTGAGGAAAACATGGACTTATCTAGCAATTATAACTCATAAAGCCAGAAAGCAGGTAACACCTTCTCAATTAACAAGAAAATTTCCAAGATTTACTTTTCATTATCTTTATCAATTTATATAGGGCCATGAAAGGCAATATCAACTTCAATAAGTTTCAAGGTAAACAATACAAGCATGCGCATATCATGCCGAGGTCGTACGGCCCGCTCCAACAGAAAGTAAACTGTACACTGCCGAGGGTCGAACGACGCGAACTATAGATGCATCTATTTAATCTGCCGAGACGTTCGGCCCGCTCCAAAAATAAATACACACAGACAGTCAACCAAGAAGTCCACACGGAGCAATTCTCCAAAGAAAGCCAATCCTCTTTTAACCATTTAAGAAAAATGAAGTTTAATCAGTTTAGAAATTCATTTACTAATTCAATGTGATTTAAGCAATTCAAGTTGTCAATAAGTTCACAAATAATCCAAGTATAACATGATCTTGGGTCCTAAATTACCCGGACAACAGCATAATAGTAGCTACGCACGGACCCTCGTCACCTCGTACGTACGTAGCCCCCACAAATAGGAGCACATAACCAATTAATTTACCTATGGGGACAATTCCCTCTTACAAGGTTAGAAAGGAGACTCACCTTGCTCCGAAGCCTATATTCCGATTCAAGAACGCGCTCAAACCTCCAATTTGGAGCCGAACGATCCAAAACTATTCAAATAGGGTAAGAACTAGTCAATACATGCTCAAAAGTTCATATCCTAATTATTAAACCAATTTTCCAATCCTAAATGCAAGGTTCCTAAAATTCCTCCCTAGGCCCACGTGCCCGGATTCCGAAAATCTTTGAAGACAATTGTTACCCACAACCTAAGGATCAAGGATATATGATTTTTACTCTATTCCCTAACAAATTTTGTGGTTAAATCTTGTTTTTACCAAATTCTAGGTTTTTCATCTAAAATCCTCGATTTTCCTTAATTTTCACATGTTAAATCTACGCATAATCTATGTATTTAACTTATGATGTGTAGAAATTACTTACCACTTTGATGATGATGGAATCCCTCCTCAAATGCTCTCAAAAATCGCCTAAGGCCAAGTGGGAAATGAGGGAAATGGGCTAAGTTTCGGAATAAAAAGCCACAGCTCCAGACACAGAAGTCGCATTTGCGACTCCAGGCTCGCAATTGCGATGTCGCATTTGCGACAAAAGCACCGCAAATGCGAAGCCCGACTTTCCCTGACATGGTCGAATTTGCGACAGAATTCCTCGCAAATGCGAAGAGGACAGCATCGCAAAAGCGATGGCCCCCTCGCAAATGCGATTCCCCACTCGGCAGCCCCAGGTTCGCAAATGCGAAAAGGAACTCGCAAATGCGAGGTCGCATTTGCGACCAACACATCGCAATTGCGATCATACCAGTACCAGCAACCCTATTTCTTAGCAAATCACTCCGAAGCTATCCCGAATCACACCCGAGCAACCGGGGCTCCAAACCAAACACCTGCACAAGTCTAAAAACATAATACGGACTCGCCCGAAGCCTCAAATCACATCAAACAACGCTAAAATCACGAATCACACTCCATTTCAAATTTGACGAACTTAGAATTTTAAACTTCTACATTCGATGCCGAAACCCGTCAAATCACGTCCGATTGACCTCAAACTTTACACACAAGTCATATTTGGCATTACGGACCTACTCCAACTTCCAGAATCGGATCGGATTCGGACCCTGATATCAAAAAGTCCACTTCCGGTCAAACTTCTCAAAAACCTTTAAATTTCTATCTTTAGCCAAATGACTCCAAAATGACCTACGGACCTTCGAATTCACTTCCGATCGTGCTCCCAACTCCAGAATCACCATACGGAGCTACTCCTAGCCTCGGAACCCCGAACGGACATCGATAAAACTGAAATGCACTTCAAGCCAAACTTATAAAATTTCTTCCAAAATGCTAACTTCCACAATAGGCGCCAAAACGCTCCCGGGTCACCCAAAACCTGATCCGGGCATACGCCCAAGTCCGAAATCATCATACGAACCTGCTGGAACTTTCAGATTTCGAATCTGAGGTCGTTTACTCAAAAATTCAATCCTAGTTAATTCTTTTAACTTTAAGCTTCTGAAATGAGAATTCTCTTTCCAAATCAACTCTGAACTTCCCGAAATTCAATTCCGACCACGCGTACAAGCCATAATACCTGAAATGAAGCCGTTCATGGCCTCAGACTGCTGAATGACGCGCTAGAGCTCAAAACGACCGGTCGGGTCGTTATAGTTTTCTCAATGGTCAACTTTATATTGTACTTTCAAGAGGGATATCAATGTTAACAACAAGAGTCTTGGTCATGATAGAGCAATTAAAACTTATGAAAGAAATATACACCAGGAATATCATTCATAAGGAATTATAAGTGAGATACACCATATGTTTGTACCTTACAAAATCAAATAAAGTAAAAAGAATCACATGAATAGCTAATTAAACTTTGATTATTCATCTTCATAGGTTTAGAGGACATCCAATCATCTTGAACTCGAGAAAAAAGTCACCATATTATGATCTACATTGAATATTCACATAAACAAATACACTATTAAATTCTTTCACGTAACTTCATTTTTTTAATATTGATATTATTTATAAAGCTGTGTATTGTATAACTTGACATACACGTGCAACGCGTGTCGAGAAACTAGTTAAGTTTAAAAGAAACTAATGAAACTCAAAGTTGATTGAGAAATGATAGAACTTTGTTAAAATATGTGCTACCTGGAGAGCACGAGAACGATCCAAAATAAGCCATATTATACAAAGCAAAATCCAGCAACAGCCTAAATCCTCACACATTAAGGAAAAAAGAGAAATTGATCTTAAATTATAAATTATACCTTCTCAAAGTTGGTGCAATTTAGCGAGATGAACCGCATGTGTTAGAGTGACAAATATCTCTTAAAAGGTTAGTGTTATTTTGTTTCCTAAAAGAATTAAAACTTGTGAGTGAGGAACAACTCTAATCTCACTGTAATTTCTACTGATATATGTATATATAAAATTTACCCGTATTTGATATTTATACTATACTAATAGATGCATGATATATGTTTACTAATAGAGTACTATTATCGCTTAAACATAGTTAACCAAATATCACTTAAACATAGTTAACCAAAATATTATTCTGCGCCTATTAGGCCACTTTACCATAGTAAGATGACATGGTTTAATATAAATACAAAACATCAAATTCAGAAGTAAAATATATTTAGAAATCAATATCTGTTCTTTTTTACCAAAATATACGATAAATATAGTAGATTTACCCCTTTAAAAGGAAATTGAATTTGTGTATGACCTCCTCAAAGCAGAATGTGAATGGGTAATATTATAAAAAAGAAAAAAAGTAGGAATATCCAACTTAATTAAAGAGTAAAGATAAACCAAAGAAGATAGATATGACATTATTCCAACGGTAGGAATTTGAAATTTTTCTTATTTGGCCTAAAAAGAACGTCGACTATATTTTTCACTATTAGTTTGATCTCATTAATTAATTAAATAGATTGCATGATATAAACAGTCAAATTTTAATACTCATGATTAATTCTCATGTATTTGCAATATTTTTTCTGTTTGTCTACACCTTGTAAGTGGATTCAAATTGGGAATGTAGTTCAAATTGAAAAGGGAAAGGAGACTATGAATATTGCTTGTTGTTATATCATAAAACTAATAGGAGTAAGGTGCACTTTTTTAGATGGTTTTTTACGCCTTAAAATTAACAGGAGTAACTTTTGCTCGTTTGTTATGTTCTAAAACTAATAGGAGTAAGGTGCAGGTCTTTTGCTCTTTGTTGCAGTTCAAGCATTAATAGGATTAATTTAATAATAGTAGTAAATATGGCCTAACATATATGTCCTAAAAATAATAGGAGTAAGGTGTAGTATTTCGTTTATCCTTTATGGGTTATTAACTTATTATATTCAATAATTTAAAGCTATTTTGGTCTATTCGTATTGTATTTATGCTTTTTATCTTGTATTTGTTATTAGGCTTAATATCCTCGGACAATCTCTACAACTACAAGTGTGAGCGTTTTCTAACGCTCAACTAAGCCCTCATCTATATGTTTTGCGGTGGCAAAGTAAATTATTGAATTTGCTATAACATACTCTAATACATTAATATTGTCAAAAATATTATTGTGATCAATCAACACATAAAAAATCAGTTTATTAGAACATTACCAAATCCAAAATATAAGTTAAAACAATCTACATTTTTATCAACATGGAATATATCTTCAAAAGGTAAAAAGTCGAAATACTTTACTTTAGAAGGTTGTTTTCTATTGGGCTTGTTTTGATATTTTTTACAACCGGACACTAAAAGTAAAAACAACCAAAGAAGATGGATTTGACATTATTCCTAAGTAGAAATCTGAAGTTGTCTTGATTAGATTCAGAAGAACATCAATGATATTTTTAACTATCAACTTGGCATCAAAAGATATTGTATGATACGAACAGTTGAATTTCAAAACTACTCATGAGTACCATGAAATTTTAAAACTATTCATGTTTGTCCGTCTGAGATAGAGATATATTTTTGAAAAATTACTTGAAATTGGTATTCTTCAAGCAAGATTTTATAGGTCGATCGAGCAAGAAATTTACAGAAAAAAAGTTATAGGTCGACCGTCTGCAACACTACAAAGCAATAAAAAAAATTTATTGTCAAAAATCAATTAGAACTTTACTAAATCAAACCAGCATTACAAGGAGAAACATAAAACGAAACCCAATATCCCAATTAAAGAGATAAAACAAGGCAAGTTATATACAATTTGATCATATATATACATGTATATAGATAAGCATGCTATGCATATCTTTTTCCAGGATAAAAAGGAAAAAGAAAAAAGAAAAATTAAAAATTAAAAAAGAAAGATATCAGTCGGAATGCTAACCTGTTCCCCGCGGCATATGCCAATTAAAGTTTTATATATACAATCACAAGTTAATGTAAGAGGCGGTTTAATGTGTTGTTATCCATATAGAATTAGAACATGTATTATTTCCATTTGTATCCTTTCCTAGAGAGTTTTTTGACAATAACTTTTAAGGATATTTTTGTAAACCGATATTGGATTCATGCTTTTATAATAATTAGTGTTTATGTTTGTGCGATGCACGAATTATTTTGTATCAAATATTATAAAACACACTCCAAAGGTGATAAACTATCAATTGTGCAGATACCCTATAACTAATTGTTAGTGAATATATACTGAGTTCAATAATCAGTTGCTTCAAACAAAACAAAAATAGAAAAATATCATATATAATCCAAGTATTATACCTTCAAAATGCTTGCGGCAATAATCATGGGCTTTTGACTACTAAGTTGATTTCCGTAGATTTTGCATTAAATATTTTTCTCTCTTCGTTTTGAATTAATTTGCAAATAGACTGGATTAAAATAAGACCAATTTTAGAGTCTCTTGATATTTTGAGTTGGAAGACCTCTAGTGTTATGGCTTTGGAGACAGTTTTAGATCAATTCATAAGAAGTGGATAAAATTAAAATAAAATTCAACTTTTTTTGATGTAGAAGCTATTATGAAGCTTTTTAAGTACCAACTATGTGTTGTAGCCACATCGTGAAAAATTTGACGGATAATTTACTCATATTTGTGATAATTGAAACCAAAGGGTAACACACAAGTAAATATATTTTTTCTGTTAATTGAAAAAACAGAGCAAAATAAGTACATCCAAGGGCACTGATTAAAACATCATATAAGAGCACCAAGATGTGAAAATAAGTAAATCATACACCAAAAATAAGTATCAGGCTTTTGCCTCCTATTTTTCCCTTTAATAATAAACTATAAATTAATCCATTCCTATTTAAATTAAGTCTCTTTTAGCAAATTTACAGTCGAACTCAAAGTCCTACAATTAGGCAAAGTCTAATATTACAATTCTTTTCCAAAGTAGAATTAATATATTTTAAGGAAATAAATTTCTTTTTCAAGTATTTGATGTATAATGTTTGAACAGCCGAAAGCAATTGGAATTAGAATTTCAGTCAAAGTCATTCAAATGGCCATTGTTATTGCCCAAGTGAATTCGTGTGATGTTAGAATTTCACATTATGTTACAGCTTTAAATTTTCTAGAATTAGTTAGTTTCAAACTCCTATATTTTAGACACCTAAAGTTACAATTTTATCCAATATTCTGTTATTTTCTTGAAGAAATAATTTATACAATTTTAAGCAAACATATTGCTTACAATCAGACAAGCGAGGCAAAAAATTAGAGCTCTCTTCAATCATCCTCTATATGTATTATACTCCACTAATATTCCTCCTGGTGCCACCAATTCAATCCCTGCATATTCATTTTTACCTTCACCTCTATCAGTTTCTTCTTCTAATGTTTTGTCAACTTCTAGAACAATTGAATTACAACCCAAAGATGTTGTTTTATCCTTTAAGGAGTGGTTCATGAGCAGAAAAAACCCAGTTTTCGATCGGATCTTTGAGATATTGAAGACTCAAGATGATATTACAGCTGATATATCACTGTCTCGATTTAAACTTAGACTCTCCGAGGCTTTGGTTCTTCACGTGTTAAATTACGAGAAAAACAAGGATGTTTTATCCTGTTTGAAGTTCTTTGATTGGGCGGGTCGACAGCCGGGTTTTTATCATACCCGGGTGACGTTTAATGCCATTTTTAAGATTTTGTCGAAGGCAAAGTTGATGTCTTTGATGGTTGAGTTTTTGGATAAGTATATGAAGCAAAGGTATTTTCATAAAGCGAGATTTTACAACACTTTGGTTATTGGGTATGCCGTGGCTGGCAAGCCTGAGCTTGCACTCCAACTGTTCGGTAGAATGTGTTTTCAGGGTGTTGATTTGGATGCGTTTGCTTATCATGTGTTGCTTAATGCATTGGTGGAGGATGGTTTTTATGATGCGTTTGAGATGGTTTTGAAGCAGATTAAGTTTAGGGGTTTTGAGGATTCCATAACACATGCTATATTCGTTAAGAGTCTTTGCCAGCAAACGGAGCTGGATCGAGCTGAGGAGTATCTTAGAGGGTTCTTGAGAAATGGAGGGGTAGGGTTGAGTGGCATTGTGGTGGCTAATCTTGTGAATGCTTTGTGTAAAAGTAAGCAGTTTATGACAGCCGCAAGTTTGGTGCACGATTTTACAGAGTCTCGTTTGGTTCCGGGAACAGGCATATAGTGTGTGGATTAAGGACCTTGCTCAGGCCGGGGAGCTAAGTGAGGCAGTAGAATTTCTGAAAGGCAAGAAACTATTTGATGGGTATGTTCCTGAAGTATTTCGCTATAACAGCTTAGTGTGTCGGCTTTTAAGAGAGAACAGGTTAGAGCAGGTTTATGACTTGTTGATGGACATGAAGGTTCAAGATATAGTACCTGACGATGTCACCATGAATGTAACTTTGTGCTTCTTCTGCAAGGTGGGGATGGCTGATGTTGCCTTGGAGTTGTATGATTCGAGAGCTGAATTTGGATTCTCTGTAAGTAGTATGACCTATAACTATCTGATAAATACTCTATTAGGCGATGCAAGCGTTGATGAAGCGTATTTCGTGCTGAAGAATGCCATTGAACAAGGTTATTTCCCTGGTAGGAGGACATTTTCTATTATTGCTGATGCTCTTTGCAGAAAGGGGAAGCTCGATAGAGTGAAAGAGTTGGTTCTTGCTGCTCTAGACCGGAACTGCATGCCCAGTGACTCGACCTACAACAAGTTCATATCAGCCTTATGTAGGGCCAGCAGGGTGGAAGATGGATACTTGGTACATGGAGAGCTCAGCAGATTGGATAGGGTTACTAACAGGAATACTTATTTTCACTTGAGATATTGCAGCAAGATTGTTAATAGAAATGCAAGAAAAAGGTCATAGTCCAGACCGGAGATTGTACAGGGCGGTTATTTGTTGTTTATGTCAGATGGAGGATCCAGAGAAGCTATTTTACAGTTTATTAGAGGTTCAATTGTCTCGGCATGAACCTAGCTGCCTCATTTATAATTACTTCATCGATGGAGCTGGTCATGCCGGAGAGGCTGAGCTGGCCAGAGATGTTTATGAGATGATGAAGAGAAATGGTATCACACCGAATTTGCAGTCTGACATTTTGGTATTGCAAAGTTACTTGAAAGCTGGAAAAATTGCTGATGCTTTAAACTACTTTCGTGACTTGTCCAATAGAAGAAGTCTAGGAAGAAAATTATGGAACACCATGATTGTTGGGCTTTGTAAAGCTAACAAGCCCGAAAATGCGTGGAATATGTTATGGGAGATGAGATCAACTGTTTTGCGGCCAAGTATGGAATGTTATGAGGAACTTGTTAAATTGCTTTGCTCGCAAAGAGATTATTATAAGGCTATTCTTCTGGTGGAAGACTTAATGCAAGTTGGTCGTCGGATGTCATCCTTCATTGGCAATGTACTTTTGTTACACTCTTTACAAACTCCAAGAGTCTTCAGTGCATGGATGCACTCAAGAGATTTACGCAATATGAAGGATTACAGCTTAGCACTAGGGGAGTTGATAAAGACTTTCTCTGGTGGTAGTAATTTGGACGGAGATATTTTGGAAATGGAAGAACTGATTCGACAATGCTTTCCACTTGACGTATACACTTACAATTTGTTGTTGAGAAAACTAACCATAAGTGAAATGGACCTTGCTTGCAAGTATTTCGACAGATTATGCAAGAAAGGATATGAGCCAAATCGATGGACTTATGATACATTAGTTCACGGCTTCTTAAAAGTTGGTCGATCTTCTGAGGCTAGAAAGTGGATGGAAGAAATGTTCAGTAAAGGTTTTGATCTGACTGAGGCTACAAAGACATTTGTCTAAACTCACTTTGAATTTCATTCTAGATGGAACTAGATGGAATGGGGTCCCTCATTCAGGTATTGAAATGCAAGATTGTTTGATATTTTACTTTGTTGTATTCCTCTTGTAAGGAGAGAAAACATCAACTTCTTTTAGCTTTATCCACACCCCTTGCACTAAGCTCCTGGTCACATGGCAACAACTTTACCAGTTACGCCAAAGCTCCCCTTCAAAAGATATAGTAAAAGAATTCTGGCTGTTTTACTATATTTAAAAACCCAACTCTTATGACTAAAAGACAATAGAAGTAATCTAGGATCTTAAGTTAAGTGGGAGAATATAATTGCAACTCCGGGAGAAAACCATGAGCAATGACCGGGAAAGTTTTTTAACTTCACCTTGTATCTCTCTGGTATGGAAGTGTCACCTATAAAAGCAAAATTTGATCTCTTATGAAGCCTTAGGGGAATTCCTCTCACATTGTAAACTTTGCTCACTTCCTATATTATTAGCGCGCTTCGCCTTGCCTCTGGAGCTCTTTTCTTTAGAAATTTTTTCATGGGAGCTCGCCCCTAACCCTTGTTTAGCTTATGGTCTTTCAACTGCCTTTAGAACTGTTGCTAGGGCCACTGGAGTTTCTGTGTTTTCATTCATATTCAATATTCAACTACTGAAGGGAAGAAGCAGCGCTCACATTGTCCTTTTCTTTCGTGTACTCTAAAAATCTGACTTTGAAATTCTGCATTTTAGGTTGGTTTGCTTGGATGCGATTACTGATGTGGCTGTCTGGAAGTAAGTTGGTGGCACATGAAACCTAAATGGAAATATTAGTGCATTTGAAGATGGAGTACTCATGGTTGTGGGCCGGAAGAATTTTCTGGATTCAACTCATGAGCAGTGAAGTGGCCATATAAGAGATGTCATGTCCTGTGCTCCGAATGAATCCGAAAGGTTGAGAAGTGGTATCGGGACCATGGAGAAAAGCCTCAACGATTGTGATAGCCAACCGATTAACAAGCTTACCTGCTTCAGGTTTGAAACCACTTGATTTGAAATGGTTATAGGAATACTTTTAGCAGTTTGTAGATTTTGGGCTTATTTTCATCTTGTTGAATTCTGGGTTGTAAATGAGCTGTTCTAATATCTTTGGCATGTTGTGGCATCTAGCTGGAACTCTGACTATTCTAGTTTGTTTTTTTTTTTTTTTCCTAAAACTAAATTTCATGGAAAACTTTGGTGCACCAACAAAGTAATTTACTAGTATATAAACTGTTGATCATGTCCTTCTGAATGCATCTATTTCCAAAATATATATGGGTATTGTTGTTATCTCCGGCTTAGATTTTCGATTTCTACTAGATTTTGAAGAGTTTGGATTGAAATAATAAACATTCCCCGTGTCCCCCAATTTGTATTAGACACAAAGATTAAGAAAGAAAGGAAGACTTTCACACTTAGATATAAATAAAATACCAAAGGTACTGTAATACCAAATAATTCATCTTAGTAGGGGCACCGGGGCCTACAACAAGCATGTCAATCACTAAATGGGAATAAAAGTTAATTGGTTTCTAATTATAGAGAGATGCCAATCTTTGGGAGGGAAAAGGAAATAGTGTTAAACAAATTGGGAGATGGATTAATAATAATGATAATAGTCATTACAATTATTTATTGTTTTGGTTCCTAACGGAGGGAAAAATACTAGGTGATTTCTTCTCATCTATCCAAGCCCTGGTGGACGGAGTACCCGGTACCTATGCTGGTGGGAGGTAACATGTACCGCGTGTATTTAGTCAAGGTGCGCGCAAGCTGGCCCCAACACCACGGTTATCAAAAAAATTCTTTATTGTTTTGATGAAGTATATGTTTAAGAATTTAACAAGTGATTATGCATCATATTTTCATTTATTTCTATCATCATCACCTTTATTATTTTTAGGGGTTCTGCATAAGTGCATTAAGAGCATTTGAGTGTGATAGGTGTTGTTCATGCATTACGATTGTGGTTGTCTCCTCCCGTCTTCAAGCAGTGATGTCTGCTTTCACCTGCTTAGCAGTTTATATCATTACGATACCAACTTCACCTCTACAGGTTAACAATGCATGATAACCATTGGGGCTCAGTTCTAGCAATAAAGGTCTTTAGTCAGTGGGTGGATCACAAAACTGATCCTGTTCTTTTGCTGTTTCTGATGCAAAATAGAGTTTCTCAGACATGTGTGGTCGGCCTTTTGCCCTATCAAGATAATACTTCCCTGCATGAGATGGTCCAAAAGTTAGTGAAGTCCTTGAGGAGAACTGATATAGTTTTTCACTGTAAATTGCTCGACAGTTCTTGCTAGCTTGTACTTTCGTTAGCTTGTAGCCTTGTACGATGCTTAGCAGGAGTTTGCCAGGTGCCATCTTATGCAGCTATTTTTCTAGATGGTTATCTAGCATATACGGAAATTGTCAGGCCCCATAAAACATATTGGGTAAAAGCTTAATATTCTGTTATATATTGTTGCTGAGTTCTTTAAATGGTTCGTTTATCATGATAGCTGCTTGTGCAGAGGTATAGCAGTTGCTTATGTAGTGATTGATTGATTCATGATAGTATTTCCTGTAGAATGTTAAGCGCTGATTGAAGCAAACGCAGATGCTCATATTTTAGTTTATTGGTTCCCTCGGTACAAAACTAGAGGGGCTGTGAATGATGTGGAGTAGAGTCCTTTTATATAATTTGAACTTTGAGGGTAATTGCTATTCTCAAGACATTTTAAGGAGTTCCTTTTTTGAGACATTCTTGGCTTTTATTTAGCAGATACAGTTCATCTGTGGAAGAAATTGAGACCGTGAACCACTTGTTTATTCATTGCAGATTTGCATGGCAGATATGGATCATTTCCTGAGGTTATTATATGGAATACAGTGGGTGATGCCTGGAGATCTGAAAGTGATACTGCAGTGCTGGCAAGGGCAGACAGTGGAAAAGAGACGAAGAAAAGATTAAAAGATCATACCTTTATGCATATTATTTGACTGTGGGTGATAGAATTTTTTGAAGGAAAAAAAGAGGAATATTTCTTATGTATAATCTAAAATGCATTCAAACAATGTCGGTGTAAGAGAAATATTGAAGATAGCTTAGATAGAATCCTAGAATTTTTTCACTCCTTTCAGTCATAGGAGTCAACTAGAGACTTGTGTACTATGTCAGTACCTCCCTGTCTTTTTGTATAATATATTTCTTTGTTTGTATCAATAATTGTGAATATTTACCTGGGAGAATTTTGCTGCCTCAGTTCCTGTGATTACTTATTGATGTAAGGATCATATGCTAGTTCTTTGATCAAATTTGGACATTATATCTGATAACTATAAAAAAAATCTTTCCCATGGAGGGAAGAATGTTTCTAATCTAAAGATGGAGTTTGAATTTGAAAAAAGATTATTATTGCAACACATGCTGCCTGAAAACTTTAGGCAGCATTTGATTCAATCCATACACATACTATTAGGCAGAATTTGATTTTCTGTCCTAATATTTTTTTTATTTTTTATTTTATTTTATTTCCCTCCACTTTTGATTCTCCTTTGATCCCCTTCTTTTTGGTGACTCGAACCCATGACCCTGGGGTTGTAGATGAGGAGTGCTGACCCTCTTGTCCTGTGTCCTATTCAATTGCCATTGAAACTAGCTACTCTGCATTGCCAGAAAAAGGGCGGGGGAGAGAATTGAAATTCATCTAGCTATAACAAAAATGAGACAATTCACAAGAAGACTTATTGATATTAATATAACCAAGTGTAAATATTTAAGCATCACTCGTGTAGTTTTTCATCTTTCCAAGTACACACTCACTTATGTCTCATTTTGAATTCACCGTACATGTCAAGGGTCAAGTCTCTCCTGTATCCCAACCCCACAAAGAATCTAGTCTCTAACAAATGGCAGTTTTATATTACCAATCTACAAATTCTAAGAATAATGTATAAGTCATGTACTCCTAAAACATGGTGGATAAGCAAATGCAACTGCACGTTCAGCATTTCCCATGAATCAGAGCTGAATCCAATCTGTGAAGCTCCAATAGGCAATCCACCAGACATTGTTCTATTCATGTAGTATTTTGCGCCAATTGGCGACCCTGATTGCTCAGATGGGCGAGAACAATGTTCTAGCAGTGTCCCTTGCCTGTCTTGCAATATTAAAGTTGAGCAAAAAGAATTTCATTCCATGTATCAGGAACACCAGGCAAGCACCAATGCTAGCAATCCTGCATCCCAGGTGTTGCTTTGATGCTGTATCGAGATATATACAGCTGTGATATCCAAAAGCTTTACAGCTGTTCCTTTTACTGCCCTTGCTGCAGTAGAATCACTGGATTCATCTTGTAGAACATCAGGTCTGTCTGCACCACCAGTAATCATACACATAAGTGACTGAAATTGCTGTCTAGCGAGGGAATCCCCAATAAAAGCCAGAGTTTTGTTTTCCATCCTGGATGCACAACCAAGTTCAGAAAATTCCTTGTATGTAAAGCAAATTAAATATCACCTGAAGAATTGAAGAAGGGAGAAAGCAACGCCATATTCTATGCAACAAAAAAACTTGGACACTGAAAAATAGTGCGAACAGAATCATCTCGAGAGAGAGATAGCATGCACTACATAGGGGAGCTTCACAGTCACAAATTCTTGCAGTTAATGTGAGATACATGTTCTAATGTCTTGGGTTTACTCAAGCTTACACTTCTGCCCTTGGAAAATACATTACAAGCCATGACAGAGTACTTTTAATGCCAGACAGAACAAGAGAGAAGGTTTTAATAGAATTCATTTAAGGTTATACACATCCCAGGCATCAGAAAGTAATCAATTGCAGAAAAAGGAAAGCATACCTTTTCAGGAAGTTAGCACCTGTAAACTCTTTCTCTTGGCCTCCAACGTAGTTTCTCGTATTCAAAATCCATACGCTGTGTCAAGCGGCATGCCCACATGGATGACAACCATTGCTTGCAGCCAAATCCAGAATATAGAGGCCTACTATCATCTGTGACCCATCTACCTTTACAACCTGGAAGTTAAGATAAGGGTATTAGTAACCAATTTCGTACTAACCATTGTACCAATTCACCAACCAATTTAAGGATAGGTCGATTGGCAAACAAGGCCTTTTTTAAGATTATCCAGAACCCAAGAAAGGTTGAAAAAAAAGAAAGAAATTAGGAATTAGTTCAATGACAATGTAATCAAATCCATCAGGCTGTGACTTCCGTGAACATTAGAAGTTTGTTTTACAAACCTAGATAAATTCTACAGCTAAATGACATCAACGAGAAAGGAAACAGAAAACTAAAAAAGAAAGATGATCACCATGATCTTTTGTGTCAGATGTCAAATTTTTTACAGGGCTGTCTGCAGAATTCACTGGACCAGCAACTTCATTTTCTTGTTTTCTTGAACTACCTTTTTCTTCCAAAGCTCCTTTTAAATCTCCTTTTTGGGGAAAGCTGGGAGGAATACCCGCACTTCCTGACCTGAAAAACACCATTAAACCATCAAGCTGTAGAGACTAGAGATTGCTTGACCTCAATAACATCTCAGGATACAAAGATATTATAAAACATGAATAGGTACCAGCGGAAGTAGTTCTTTAATGCGGAGAAACTGACACTTCGGCAAATATAAATCAAGTTGAGGAGTTGAAGCAACAGATTCCGTACAAAGTTGAGGAGTTGAAGGACAGAAAACAGAGACATTGATGTATGAAGCAGAGAAAGAAAGGGACTTTACTATAGCACTAATTTTTCAATTTGAGGCACTCAGAAAAGATGAAAGATTGTATTCAAACATACCATACCTTCTATCTCAGTATTAGTAATCAGTTCTTCAGTCACCTTATCCTTTGTCGAAGACCCCTTAGTAGATGAATTTGAAATGGTAGGTTCAAAGTTCACGCTTTCTTCTGATTTCCCTAATCTATTTCGTTCTCTTAAAACTTCTTCATCTTTCACTTTATAATCTGCAAGAGAACAGAGAATAGATAAGTAACTTAACAGAATTCAGCAACGTCTCCACCAAGTTCTATTTACTCTGTCATAATAATGCTGTCCTTTTTGGTTTGTCCCAAAACAGCTACTCGTATTAAAGAGGAAAGTTTCCCCCTCAACATTTATAACTGGTGCCAAATACATATTGTTTCAAACTTAACGTGACAGCTTACCAACTAACATTTCAACTTTTTCTATTTGAAACATTACGTTAAACACTTCCAAACACATCCCACCAATGTAGGCCTCTTGTTCCTTATTCCTTGACTCCTCAAGTGGCTCGGATGGCTTTATTTTTGTATCATCATCCAAACACAATGTGAAAAAAAGTGCTTGGAGTGTGGACCAATGCGCTCAACTACATGAACATTGGGACTATCTACATCCTCAACACTAATGACACTAGAGTCAACTAAATATGTATCATCAATGTCCTTGGTTGACTCTAGTATCTCTTCAACAACATCGACATCCTCAAAATCTAGTTCGATTGATTGTTGGTGTTCTACTCTAGCCTTCTCCACTAGCACCTCAATTTCTGTATCTAATTCACACTCTTCTTGGATACTGTTCACAATATTGGCTTTTTGAGCATTAAAATCTTCAACCAGTTGACTCATTTGAACTTTCAAGTTGTGAATAGTTTCCTCTTGCCTTTCTATCTGCAGCTGTATTTTACTATTTTGTTCCACAAGGCACTTTAACATATCCTTGATCTCTTTCAGGTCATCATCCATGGGTTCTTTGTTCCTATTAACTTCACAAGAAAAAGAGGAACCGTCAAAGTAGGGGGTTGGGGAAAGGTAAGAAATATAAGCACAACCATGGAAGTGACCATCTTGGCCACCACACATATCACACATATTCCATACATAAGATTGAGTTGGTGCACATAACTCGCTCTTGGGAATATTTTGGCAGTTTTGCCATGGGTGGTTTCCTCCACAATTAGCATTTGGAAGATCAATAGTAGAATTACCTGTCACACCCCCTTTTCCCCCTTTTTGACAGGGAAGTCCGGGTTTCGACATTCATGGGGAACAACTCGTTTCCTTTTGGGAATTGGGTATTTAAAGAGTCGCCACCTAATGAATTATGGTGTGTTAGGGCACCTAGAATAATTAACTCGTGTAACTAGTTTGCATTACCAGAGATTAGGGTAAGGGCTCAAAATAACCTTAAGGGGAAGGTGTTAGGCACCCCTCGCGGTCCACAATGGTGGGTCCCGGCCGAACTTAAACTATGTGAATTAGTCATTTTAACAAGTAAACAGTTTCAACACATATTTACAAATAAAGGTATGTTTTCACATTCTAAGTACATGTACGATTCAGGTAATGGGAGCAAGAGAGAGGTTTGAACAACTTGCATATGTATATGTAAAGAAAAGAAAGTTAAAATTTAAACACATATGGAATTGGGAAAGGGAAGTCCTAGGTTGATTAACCTACAGATCATACAATGCCCGGTAATCACTCCTCAATGAGGGGCTACACATGACATTAGCGCGCAGTCATCATATCCTTTTACTACCCATTACCCTCCCCTTAGTGGTTATATAAGCGAGTTTAATTTAACGACCTCTAAGCGTGCTGCTACCCGTCCCTTCCTTATGGTCCTGCAGGAATTTGGGACTACTAAATATGGACAGTTCTAGACAATCTAAGGTCTTTAAAAGGTAAAAATCTAGGTGACACGCAAATAACATATAGGACAAGCAAATAAGGACAGGCAGTTAGAAGGCTCACATTTACCTCCGCATGTATATAGGCAAACAAACAGCACGTCTAAAACACAATTTTTTTTGAAGAAAGTTTAGAAATCCTAAGAACATGATATCTAGTTGAACATCACAAAATAGAACATGCAGCATTTGTTTTTTAGGGAAGTGGCAGGATCCTAACCAGTTTACCTACTGGTTTTACAGCTTGGTAAACCTGGATAATTTCACATATAAACAGAACTGGTTTCACAATTATTTAACGCCCTAAAGCTTGCCTAAGTGCATATATGCAGTCACAATTCTAGGAAGCATTTTGAAGTTCTTTATCTTATAGGCATGCTTTCTAGTGATATTAATTAACACAGCGTTGAGGACTATTAAAGAAACGAGTAGGATAATTGATTAATTGATTCAGAACCTATAGGCATGATTTCTAATTATAGCTGATTTTAGATCCTATAGGCATAATGTCTAATTAATAGCTGATTTTAGATCCTATAGGCATGATTTCTATGCTCAAAGCTGATTTTAAATCCTACAGACATGATGTTTAATTATATATAAAGTGAAGCAGGCAGAATATATTTGTCCAAAGCGAAACTCTATAGGCATATTATCTAACAAAACACACTTGAACCAAATGAACCCTATAAGCATGTTATCTAACAAAATACATTTGAACAAAAATGAACCCTATAGGCATGTTATCTAACCATCTTTACCCACAGTATACAACTACCCTCCCTTTTCACTAGTCACCCCAATATTCGTTTACAATTAATTATTACAGATCAAGGATTGAATAAAAATTACATAAATAGAATAGAAATTAAGCTATAGGGAGCCTGAAGTAGGCCCAAAGAAAATCCTGGTGTACCAAGCCTTCACTAGTCTCAAATGCCCAAGATTTTATAGCCCAATTCATGTACAGGTATGTCAGAGTTCCCTAAAGACCTCAAGGATCCCGGGCAGTGCTCACACCCAGACTTTCCTCAAATAAAGACTGATTATATGCAGTGTGGAAGTGCCAGCCCCGATATGCCAGAGTTCAAAGAGATCTCATGGACCTCTGAGCAGTACACATACTGGAGAGGTAGAGCTTAATGACCTAAGAATGAGTGAGAGTGCTTGACATGATTTGAAAGAGTTTTGGTAAATAGTATAAAGAAGGGCCTTAGGAGTGAAGAGATTTTTTGAAACCAGTACTAGTTAGGGTGGTAAGATAGTTTGAGAAAAGCATGAAAAATATTTTTTGAAATCAAAATGCAGGTCACAAAAACAAACAGCTTTCAGGAACATTTTGGGGCAAATAGATTCCACACATAAAGAGAGGGGTTGGGGACACATAGAATACACCCTAGTGTATAAGCAAACATATGCACAAACTTCTCAAGAAATTGTAAGTTAATTACAAAGATTACAACAAAGACATGTTGAAAACACATAGATCTTGGACACACAATCAGAGTACTTTGTAGGGCTAGGTGACTGCCATAGAACCTTGCTGAAGGCGCTCAAACTGCCTTCGATAGTCCTCTCTCTGAGTAATAGGAAGATACTTCTCAAAATATAGCTGAGAGAACTGGTCCCAAGTAAGAGCTGATGACCCAGATGGTATGGCCAAACAAAAATCCCTCAACCATTTCCTAGCGGAACCTGGCAAACGAAAAGTAGCAAAGTCGACCCCATTGGTCTCCACTATTCCCATATTGTGTAATACCTCGTGACAACTGTACAGATAATCCTGGGATCCTCTGAAGATGTACCGCCATAGGTAGTAGTGAAAAGCTTGGTAAACCTATCCAATCTCCGCCTCCGAAGACATAGCCATCCATCGCCGGTCTGTGCTGCAACACCCGGCAGAACTACCCCAATGGGCTGAGCTGCTAGAGTTTAAAGTGAGGAGCCATCTGCTCCGGAGTGTGGGTGGCGGGAGTCTAGGCTCCTCCCCCAGCCTGAGAGACGGCTGGTGGTACAGGAAATGTGCCGGCCTAAGCAACACTCTCCATAAGGCCCACTAGACGGACCAAGGCATCTTGAAGTACCGAGGTAGCGATGAACCTCTCTGGAACCTGAGCTGTCCCTGCTGGAACGGTCTGGGCTGGAGCCTCCTCATTAAACTCTACCTGAGGCTCCGCCGCTGGTGCTGCTGCTCGAGCTCTAGGCTGAGCCCTGCCCCTGCCTTGGCCTCTAGCACGACCTCAGCCTCGTCCTCTTCCCCTCGTAGGGGCTGCCACTGGGGACTCCGACTGCTGCTCAGCTGATGAAGCGGTACGTGTTCTCGCCATCTATGAAAGAACAAGAGTAGAGAGTTCAATTAGCATTGAGAGATCAAATCGCACGACAGAGAAGAATAGAAGTAAAATAGTTCCTAAACTTTGTAGCCTCTGGGGGATAAGCACAGACGTCTCCGTACCGATCCCTTAGACTCTATCAAGCTTGTTTGTGAATTGTGAGACCTAGACAACCTAGTGCTCTGATACCAACTTGTCACAACCCGAATTTTCCACCATCGGTACAGTGATGGCACCTAATACCGCACTCGCTAGGCAAGCCAATGTTAGATTTCCATTTAACCTTTTTCCTTTACATTTCATAGATTAAAATTTAATAGACTAAATCAAGCTGAAATAAATGCAGAAGTACATAATTAATCGGTTATCTATATACCATTAACAATACCGAAACTGTTACCACCCAAAAACTGGTGTCACAATCCACGAACATACTACGAATTACTACAAATACTGGTCTGAAAGAAAAATAAATGTCTCGAAGGAAAGGAAAACAGGAATGTAGAAACATAAGAGGGGACGCCAGGGCCTGCGGACGCCAGCAGGACTACCTTGGGTCTCCGGTACGAAATATTGGCAACCGACCTCTCGATCAGCCACTACCAGCTCCAAAATCTGCATAGAAAGTGCAGAGTGTAGTATCAGTACAACCGACCCCATGTACTGGTAAGTGCCGAGACTAACTTCGACGAGGTAGTGATGAGGCTACGGCGGGGCATTTACATATAACCTGCATACAGTATATAATAAAGCGCAAAGGAAGTACGGGACAAAATGAAACAATGACTTGCAACAAAAATAAATACGGAACTCAAATATCTTATCAGTACCCAACTATAACCAATCCTTAAGTGAGTTACAAAAACTACATAATAAATTCACAACATAAGAAGAATAAATAAACAACAAACTGATGCAGCGTGTATCTTGATCCCACCATATATGCAGTAACATTATGAACATTCACCATTATTACTCCATATCAATCCACCCTTATTACTCCTATTGCGGCACGCAACCCGATACCACCGTACAATAAAAATCCACCCTTATTACTCCTCAATATATCGCCCTTATTCCTCCTGTTGCAGCGCGCAACCCAATCCCAACAGAAAATCACATATCACCCTTATGCCTCCTCAATATATCACTCTTATTTCTCATGTTGCAGCGTGAAACCCGATCCCACCATATCAGTACCAATCACACAATAAGAACAGGAATTCCACAATTTAGTTCAAAACCCTCCATAATATTTAAGTTTCAAACCAAAGCAAACAGAAGGTTATACAATTATGAAACTTCACTCAATTGATACTACACAGCGAGACCAACCAAAATATACCAGGAAACACCGGTAAACCAACATAAACTAATTATGTAGTACAATGAAACTACGGAATAACTAATACTTAAAATAAGGAAACAACAGCTAACAAGAAGCAATTAGGCATGGAAGTACTAATAAGCATGTAACAGTTAAGATATGAAGACAATATATTAGGAACGGGAAGAAAAACAGGCTAAACAAATAATTTGGCAGCGTATAGGTACTTTTCACCTCACCTATACCCCACACATATGGATTTTCACATAGCAAATAAGTCGGGGATCCCTAATCCCTCAAGTCAAAGTTAGACACAATACTTACCTCAATCCAAGGGCCAACTCAACGCTTAATTACCGCTTTTCCTCTAGTTTTCACCTCCGAACCACTCGTATCTAGTCCTAATTAACTTAACAACATCAATTATCGCTAAAAAAATCAATTCCAATATGTGAGCACGTGATGTTTGCCCTAAGCAAATTATTCCAAAAGTTTCAAATAATTGATTTCTTAATTATTTTACAATTTTTCTGAATTTTTGTTAAATCTTTGTGTTAGTTGGTTGCATTTTTATTCATATGAAAATACAAAAATATGCATTGGCATTTAGGGATTTAATTTCACCATTTTAGTATTAATTAGGTATTATTTAGTTTTAGAACAAAATTTAAAGAAAATTGCAAGAAAATAGTTTCTTTGCATTGTTAATTATTGCATTTATCTTTAAATAGAGTTTTAAATAATTTTAGGAGTTAAATAGTTTAATTAGGTTTTTGTTTTGTTTTAGCATTTTATAAAATCAGAAAAAATAAATAAATACAAAAATACAAAAAATAAAATACAAAAGCAAAGTGATTAAAATACAAGAAAAACAAATAAAAGAATAAAGAAAGGAAATGACTGGCAAGAATTGGGCCAAATTACCCAGGCCCAAACAAAAAAAATGCCCCACCCCACTGGCCCAAACGCCCTGCCCGGTCCAATTGCCCCATACTCAAAACGACGTCGTTTTGACGTCGTTTAATCATGACCGTCCATCCCCTCAAATCCAACGGCCTGGATTGATCCTTCAATTCAAATAAAAGTGTCCGAAATCATGCCCAAAACCCTAAAACATCCCTCACCCTCCTCGTACTCCCTGTAACACCGGCGTTACCCCACCGTCCTCCTCCCATCTCCGCCGGCCGGAAATCGTCGCCGCCGCCGGCGCAACCCCAATCGACCCCAAAATTTCACCCCAGAATCCCTGTCCCCTCCTCGTTCCAAATCCGTCACTATTTTCTTCCAAAACCCAACCAAACATCCCAAATTCCCCAAACCCTAGGTGCCGCCGCACACGGCGGCGCCACCTCCCAAACTTCATGAAATTCACATTCTAAACCCTCTTCACCTCCTTCTTTCAAAATCCCTAACTGGTCTCCTTCAAATGTTTCGTGAAGTTCTCGAATCTCAAATCAGAAGGGCGGCAGAACCCTAGAATGTCGAACCACTCGAATCTTTTCCAATTCTTGAGTCCAGCATTGAATTTGAGCCACGAAATCATGTTTTCGTTTGTTCTTGACAAAGAACAAACGTTTAACATCATTTCGAGACTCGAATTGAAGTCTGGCCTTCGTTCAATCTTACATAAGTAAGTTTTCCTATTCCTTTTGCTTTTATTATTTGAATCTCTTGTTCTTAAAATTAGCCTAAAGTGTGTAGACGGTAATTTTGCATCAGTTTAGATGTCTTTTGTTTAAATCTGCCGGTGCTTTAGGTTTGTTGGTATTAAGTCAGTTTTAATTCATAATTTGTTTGGTGATTAATTTCTGTTTGTTGTCGACTGTTAAAATGGCCGATAGTAGTTGCTGTTTCTACTTTTCAGCAGTTAATTCAAGCCATAATTTAGGATTGTTTGGATTTGTGATCTTTCTTTGGGGTCGAGTTGTATTTGAAAACTTTGTTTGTTACTGAATAAATTCAGATCCTTGAAATTAGTCATAGTTAGCATTTGATCAAGCTGAAGGGTTTGGTGTGGTTGGAATTGAGTTTGGGTTGGTCAGTAATTCCAAAAGGGTTTCAGGGATAGTTTGGGTATGGAAAAGGGTAGTTTTATTAGAAATAGTAATTTCAGAATTAATACAAGGGCAGTTTAGGGATTCTAAGGGTAGAAAAATCAGAATAGAACCCCCTAGGACTTTCTAGAAGGGGTTTTAAACTGAAATTCACAAAAATAGTGGTAGTTACTTGTGTAACAAGTCAGAAAATAAGGGGTAAAAATAGAATTAAAATAGGGACTAATGGGTAAAGTGAAAATCTGAAATTGGACCCTAAGTTTGCCTATAAATAGGCATTCATTTGCCTTGTATAGGGAAGTTTTGTGGAACCTCTGAAAATTCCCCACTACTTTCCATAAGTTTTTTAGCTAAAATTTGAATTTCAAAACTTCTCCTAGATCTAAAAAATCCAAAAACAACAGAAAATCTCCAAAAATCCAAAAAAAAAATCAGTACATTGGTCTTCATTTGATCATTTTAAAAATTCAGCTCTCAATTCAATTATTTAGCTCACTTAGCATCACAATTAGCTTAGATTTCTCTGTTTCTGTTCTATGCTTGAAGATTTAATGCAATTGAAGGGGTTTGGGGTTCATCCGATTTGTTCCTGGGTGTTTTAGACTGCTGAGAGTGTTCTATAATTCCTTAGCTTCAATTTCGAGTTGAATTTGGGTCGTTTGAGTCGAGTTTTGGTGTGTTTGCTGGTTATATGGTTTGCTGGATTTCGTTTGCATTTTGAACCTGGGTTTGAGGCTGATTTTGAGCTGTTGTGACATGTTGTCTGCTTTTAATTCAACAAATTGCTGCTGATCCTCCTCTTCTCCTCTTTGTTCATTGTAATCCAGGTACACATTCTGAGCTTGACACAATGTATCCTCATCCTGCTGGAAATGTGAATTGAAATTGAAGCAGCTTTCTGCTGTGGATTCGTAGTTTAAATGAATATGTTATTTGGTTTTGGGAACTGATGATTAGTTGTCGAATGTGTAATTCAGTTAGATCATTTGCTTAGACTGGTTTGATACATGTTTGATAGTTGATTCCTGTAGTTAAGCTCATTGGACTGTTAAACTCGGACCGTTCGACTCAGAATGATTCCTGCTATTTGAATTCTTATACGAATTTTATAAATTGTTAAGTTAGCTCAGTTGATTAGTGATTTTAAATTTGGTTCAACATGCTGTTAGTATGGCGTAGGATAATGCGATGTAGTTTCATTTTTGTTATTAATGTTTAAAAGTGACCCATGTTTCAGTGTTAACTTCAACTCGTTTAATCCAGGAACACCTGAATATCGGTAGCATAGCACTAATCCAAATGAAGCCCACCACAGTTGTTTTGTTTTAACTGAACTGGCAATTAGACTGCCACTACTATCGAATCCCAGAAAAAGTGAATAATTGCATAAATTGGTAGTCACATTGGGAAGGCTGGGATGTTTGGATTTACATTCAGGCTGTCCTTGCCTGGGTTCGATCCTGAAGCTACGTTCCTCAGTTATACCTGGACGTACTTAATCATATCTGGGCCAACTTTTCTAACATTAGGCCCAAAGTGTTGGGCCCTTAACATTTTGGACAGAATCCCTTATTTCTGAGTTATCAATTGGCAAAGCTTAGTAGCCGTTTAAATTGATGCAACTCCAGTTGGGCCAGGGTGTTTGTTTTTTGGGCCCCAAAGGCATATCTAGGCCAATGGCAAGTTAATTAGGACTTTTATCCTTTATTAGAGACAAAATTAAGTAGAGAATTGTATTTGCCCTTTAGGTTGGCTTTAAAATAAATGAGACGAGCCTCGCCAAATATTACACACAAATTACGGGGCCCTCAATAAATATTATATTAATTTTTAGACTTCGGGATGGGCCGTTTAGCGAATTTCACGGCTTCCCCCAAAATAATAACGCGTTAGTCTCTTCAGGCGCGCCTTTAATAATNAATTGCCCCATACTCAAAACGACGTCGTTTTGACGTCGTTTAATCATGACCGTCCATCCCCTCAAATCCAATGGCATGATTGATCCTTCAATCCAAATAAAAGTGTCTGAAATTATATCCAAAACCTTAAACATCCCTCACCCTCCTCGTATTCTCTGTAACGCCGGTGTTACCCCGCCGTCCTCCTTCCATCTCCGCCGGCCGGAAATCGTCGCCGCCGCCGGCGCAACCCCTATCGACCCCAAAATTTCACCCCAGAATCCCTGTCCCCTCCTCGTTCCAAATCCGTCACTATTTTCTTCCAAAACCCAACCAAACATCCCAAATCCCCCAAACCTTAGGCGCCGCCGCCGCCGCACACGGCGGCGCCACCTCCTAAACTTCATGAAATTCACATTCTAAACCCTCTTCACCTCCTTCTTCCAAAATCCCTAACTGGTCTCCTTCAAATGTTTCGTGAAGTTCTCGAATCTCAAATCAGAAGGGCGGCAGAACCCTAGAATGTCGAAACACTCGAATCTTTTCCAATTCTTGAGTCCAGCGTTGAATTTGAGGCACGAAATCATGTTTTCGTTTGTTCTTGACAAAGAACAAACGTTTAACATCATTTCAAGACTCGAATTGAAGTCTGGCCTTCGTTCAATCTTACATAAGTAAGTTTTCCTATTCCTTTTGCTTTTATTATTTGAATCTCTTGTTCTTAAAATTAGCCTAAAGTGTGTAGACTGTAATTTTGCATCAGTTTAGATGTCTTTTGTTTAAATCTGCCGGTGCTTTAGGTTTGTTGGTATTAAGTCAGTTTTAATTCATAATTTGTTTGGTGATTAATTTCTGTTTGTTGTCGACTGTTAAAATGGCCGATAGTAGTTGTTGTTTCTACTTTTCAGCAGTTAATTCAAGCCATAATTTAGGATTGTTTGGATTTGTAATAAATCTTTGGGGTCGAGTTGTATTTGAGAACTTTGATTGTTACTGAATAAATTCAGATCCTTGAAATTAGTCATAGTTAGCATTTGATCAAGCTGAAGGGTTTGGTGTGGTTGGAATTGGGTTTGGGTTGGTTAGTAATTCCAAAAGGGTTTCAGGGGTAGTTTGGGTATGGAAAAGGATAGTTTTATTGGAAATAGTAATTTCAGAATTAATACAAGGGCAGTTTAGGGATTCTAAGGGTAGAAAAATCAGAATAGAACACCCTAGGACTTTCTAGAAGGGGTTTTAAATTGAAATTCACAAAAATAGTGGTAGTTACTTGTGTAACAAGTCAGGAAACAAGGGGTAGAAAATAGAATTAAGATAGGGACTAATGGGAAAAGTGAAAATCTGAAATTGGACCCTAAGTTTGCCTATAAATAGGCATTCATTTGCCTTGTATAACAAGTTTGGAACCCCAAAAATTCCCTCCAAAACTCTCTCTAGATCTGATCTAAAGTTTGAATTCAAAACTTCTTTCTAGCTGTAGTTCTATATAGAAAACCAAAAAAAAAATAGACAAATTCAGTAAAAATCCAAAAAAGAGAGAGCATAAAACCACAAATAGATACTGTTACATTGATTTTAAGATCAAAAATAGTTCAAATCTCTCTATTTCTGTCCTATACTTAGTTGTTCAGAGCATCTGAAGGTGTTAGGGTTCATTTGGAGTGAGTTTTGGTCGTTTCGATTGCTGAAGAAGTTCTGTAGGTCCTGGATCAAATTTTGATTGCATTTGAGTGTGTTCAAGTAATTTTGTGGTCAATCGTTTGGGTTTTGCTTGGTTTCGAACTTTTCCTTGGTCATTGAATTGGTTCCTGGCTGGTTCATTTCTGCGCGTAGCTGTTGTTGGTGACTTGCTCTTCTTCTTCTCATTTCCAGATTCCAGATTCCAGGTACACATTCACTATGAGCTGGAAGCTTGATTCCTGTGTATGAACAATTTGGAGAAATCAATGAAGAAGAATTGTTATTGGTCACTTGAGATTTTTTTTAGAATCATTGATTAGCCTTTAAATTTAGCTTAGCTATTCATGCTCAAGTATATCTGGAACAATTGTTTGGACTGTTTAATGTTAATTGAAAACTGTACGAATTGTTGGACTGTGATTGTTCATATTAGTTAGTTGTAGCCTTTTGTGATTGTTCATGTTAAATCATAGTTTAACAGTATTCAAAATAGTATTTTAGAATTAGCAAAGGATAAGTGTCAAATTAGTTCCTTGAATCTGGTAGTTCATTTCAGTAAATACCTTAATAGGATCAATACTTTAGAATAACAAAGACCTGTGATTATCTACAAGCCTGGGTATAAACTATAATTAAAACAGGGTTCTACTGATTAGTTACAAGTTATTGAAGGCATTTAGTGTAGCTTGAAATAAATTCAGCGTGTCTCACTTCTAATTGAATTTAGTTTTGTTTGATATAAGGCCAGTGGCCTGATCTCCACAGTTTGAGCTTCAGCTCATTTGACACAGGCCCAGATTCAAAGGTAATGCCCTTTGTGTCCAAGTCTAGGCCAAGCAAGCAGTCCAATTGTGACAATAATACGAGGTCGGGCCTGCTTTCAGGCTAGGCTGATTTTGAGATTGGCAATGTTTCCTTATTGGGCTGATTACAAGGCCCGTTTTTTTTTGAAGGTATAATAGCTCAACAATAATTAATTAGGGGGTTTTCTTTATTTTAAAGACATAGTGAGGAGAAAACTATAGATTACATTAGGATTGCCTTTTAAAAATAAAATGAGGAGAGCCTCGCCAAATAAAAGTGCAAGATTGCGGGGCCCTCAATAAATGCTATATAAAATACTCAGACTTCGGGACGGGCCGTTTAGCGAATTTCACGGTCTTCCCCAAAGATAATAAACACGTGGTTGTTTTAGGCGCGTATTTTAATAAAATTACCTTCNTAGCAAATTCTCGTTAAAAATAATAATAAAAGCGGTTTAAGATTATAAAGCACATAAGCTAAAACATGTTTTGAAATCAGATAAATATTCCAAATATAACAGTTGAGCGACCGTGCTAGAACCACGGAACTCGGGAATGCCTAACACCTTCTCCCGGGTTAACAGAATTCCTTACTCGGATTTCTGGTTCGCGGACTGTTAAACAGAGTCATTGTTTTCCTCGATTCGGGATTCAACCGGTGACTTGGGACACCATAAATCTCCCAAGTGGCGACTCTGAATCTTTTATATAAATCCCGTTTCGATTGTCACTTCAAGTTGGAAAAACTCCTTTACGCCCTCACAGGTGTAGGAAAAAGGAGGTGTGATAGCTCTGGCGACTCTGCTGGGGATACAAACCCAGAACTTCGGTTCAGGGTTTAAGAATTCGAGCTTAGAATAATTGTTATGTTTGGCTTTATCTGACTTTCCTACATGTTTCATGCTAAATGTGCTAAATGTTTACCGCTTTGATATTATCTGAACTGTATATAAACTGTGCTGAAACCCTTCTCTTCTCACCTCCGGGGATGTGCTTACTGGTTGAGACTCCCTATTCTGTTAGTGTCAATACCTTGAAATAAGAAAGAGGCCGGACAAGTTACTAAGCCGGATGGCCTTTTGGTTCCCGGTACGTAGCCCCCTCCTCGACTCGAGTTGTCCGCTCGGGTACACAGTCTAGAACACATACCCAGGTTTTGAACCTAGAATAACTTGACTTCATGACGGATCCCTAGTAGGAGCGTTTATTTGCATCACGTTCATATGACTTAGGGGACTCAACACAGGGGTTGGGTCCGTCTAGGACAGGTGTACCCGTAATAATGGACCATCCTGATGCATCCTACTTGTGCATCTATCTGTTTTGGACTCGCATGCTGACCGGCTTTGAATATCTGGGAAATATGAAAAAAAAAAAAGAGAGAAAAAGAGAAAATAGCAGTGTAGAGAGTTAATTACCTATATTAGAAAACCAATGTCCAAGTAGTGCCGAAATGCTGCCGGATTTTTTTGAAAATGAAAGAAAAAGAAGAAAAGTAGTTTTTTAGTTTGTTTTGTTTGCCAATGGAAAAACAAAAAAGAGTTTTATTTTCAAATTAGTTTGTTTATTTGCCACTGAAAAGAAAATATAAAAAAGAATCTTGCTCTCATAAATAGTGTATTTGCCAACAAAAACAAAAGAGTCTTGTTTTCAAAAATAGTTAGGTTTCTTTGACCGAACTACGCAGGTTTGATTCTCACCGGATTTGAGATATGTAGGCAACCCTCATCGGAGAAAATTCATCAGACTAGGTCCACTTTTGTTATCTTACTATCTTAGGAGAAAGTTTCATCAGACTAAGATTTAGATCCTAGGAGAAGGTTAATCAGACTAGGTCCATTTTGTTATCTTAGGAGAAAGTTTCATCAGACTAAGATTTAGATCCTAGGAGATAGTTCATCAGACTAGGTCCATTTAGTTATCTTAGGAGAAAGTTTCATCAGACTAAGATGTAGATCCCAGGAGAAGGTTCATCAGACTAGGTTTACTATCTCAGGAGAAAGCATCAGACTAAGATGTGATCCTAGGAGAGAATTCATCAGACTAGGTCCGTTTTTGTTTATCTTTAGGAGAAAGTTTCATCAGACTAAGATGTAGATCCCAGGAGAAGGTTCATCAGACTAGGTTTACTATCTCAGGAGAAAGACTCATCAGACTAAGATGTGATCCTAGGAGAAAATTCATCAGACTAGGTTCATTTTGTTATCTTAGGAGAAAGGTTCATCAGACTAAGATTTTGACTCTAGGAGAAGATTCATCAGACTAGGTCTCTTGTTATCTTAGGAGAAAGATTCATCAGACTAAGATTTTGACTCTAGAAAAATCCATCAGACTAGGCCTTTTATCCTAGGAGGAAACATTGTGAAAAGTAATGGCAAAGGTCAATGATTTGAGAAACTTCCCTTTTGTCGGTTCTCCTCTTGTTCCTTTTCTTTTCTTTCCTTTCTTGTTCCCTTACTGTTGAACCAACTTTCTTGCACTGCTTTGTTCCTGTTTCAAACAACGAAAACTTGTGAGTTTAAAATGTGGTGGTTGGTTTGTGGTCTTGAACTTCGAAGGTGGCCCATCATCCTCCATTTGTTGCATTGCATGAACGGTCATC
Source organism: Nicotiana attenuata (assembly GCF_001879085.1). Classification (NCBI taxonomy): domain Eukaryota; kingdom Viridiplantae; phylum Streptophyta; class Magnoliopsida; order Solanales; family Solanaceae; genus Nicotiana; species Nicotiana attenuata. The sequence goes on from NW_017671223.1 coordinate 318,686, forward strand.
TACCCAATCCTCATGTCTCATATGAATCCCGCAGCATGTCTATTGTCCCTGCTTTGTGTATATGATGTTCTTTCTTGACCACTGGCTTTAGCCTTGAGTTTATTGTTCTTTCACTTGTCACGATAACTGATTCCCCCTCGAAGATCTTGCTTGTTTATTGACTAACCACTTTCTTTGCTACCCTTGACACGGAGACTACCTCTGATCCGTTCACCAAAACAGCCTTCATCTGTTGCGTGGTTCCTAAATCAGACCCTTGTATTTCGCACAAATCCCAAAGCATGTTGATTGTGGCCAACTCAGTGTGCCTGCGGTTTTTCTCCTGGCTTGACGCCTTTATGTGCTCACCAGGTCCCGTGTTGTTTAATTGGAAAGCTTGGTGGCAGTATTTTGATGTCATTTCTCACTTGTTTTGAACAA
>NW_017671223.1:319116-332376 GCF_001879085.1 Nicotiana attenuata
TTGGTCTGTGTCTCGATGGGTCTGTTATTTACTAGTGTAGCTTCCGGTTCACCCACGGCAGCAGTGGTACCTACCGTTGGTGTATATACGATGTTATTTTGCGGTGACCTCTCAACCAAGCCACTTAGAGTGCTTGTTAGCCATCTTTCCAGTAGCTCTTTGACCGCTGAGGGTGCTTCCGTAGCCGCAGATGTGGAAGCTCCTTTTTCGTGCAAGATCGTCAGGCCTTCGGATGGGGAAGGTGAGATCTCTGCACCTGGTGTGATGCTAGGGGTTGCATTCAGGATGCCACCGTCACTGGCCTCGTTGAGAGGGCCCAGGAGATTGGTAGTGACACCCAATATGGCTTTCGATCTTGTGTTATTTTCTGCCATTTTTCTGTTTTTGTGTAGTGTAGAGAGTGGTAGTCGGTTGATCTCTAGGTGGATACTATGATTTTGATTCTCGAAATCCCCACAGACGGCGCCAAATTGTTTGGCTCAAAAGTTAACGATATACTTTGTAAGCGATAAAACAATCAAAAATAGAAAAGGGATAAATCGTAATCAAATATAATAAGCCTAGAGATGCAAAGATGATAATATTGTTGTAGATCTGATATTGCAAAGTGATAATGTTTATCAATAAGATATTTTCGTTAGAGGTAGAGATATAGAGAGAGAAAGCCAGAAAAATGAGAGAGTTGTATTAGATCAGATCCCCCTTTTACAATGTGGAGGTCTCCTTTATATAATAGGAGACCTTCCTCGAAAGAATCAAAAAGTTACAAAAATAGGTAACGTCTCCCTATCGTGGACGCTGAGTTCTAAACGATGTCGCTTTTGTCCTCACGACCGAGTTGTACCCGCTACGTTGGTCGGCGTACACTTATTGGGCGTACCCACTGGCGTAGAGATACTGAGGGTCAAATTTGACCCTATACAATGTTCATACTCAAAAAGTAAGACAAAACTCTTTCGGCAGCAACAATAGCCGGAAAATTAATTGCTGTGTCCATAAACAAACACCAAAATAGTTGACATGCCCACTGATTCAAGGGGCCAAATGTTCAATTTCTTCCTAGCAAACCTCATTTTTTTCCACAAACTTTTGAAATTCCATGCCGACAATTCAGCCCATTTTAAGACACCACAAGCAAAACCTGAAAATAAAAATATGCGTGTGTGTCACCCCTTTTCCATATTTTTGACAATTTTGGTAAGATTGATTGATCTTCTCCGTGTTGGAAATTCTCTTATTTCTATATATGTATAACAGAGATGTTTCAATTATTTTCATTCAATACAAGTCAGACCATCACCTCCTATAATGTTTTGTGCTCCTATTTATTAATTCTAGGACCACAAAATCTTTGTTAATTTTAAGTTTGTTGTGGCACGGTCGGTCCTTATTGGACAATTGGGGCAGAAATTATGGGGTAATGAAGTAGGTTTTTGTTGAATTATTTTGTGGGTTGATTTGAAGCATGCTATATGTAAGGGTGGGTACATTATGATAATAAACAGAAACTGAAAATTAAGTACTATAAACGTTTTAAAAGGAAAAAAGGGGAATTCACTTGATTTTATCTTACCTATAGAAATGATACGAGAGACAATATTCAACTTAGATATTTATATAATTCCTAAATAGTACAATGTATAGTAAGTGTATTTCTTCTATCAACTCTCTTTACATATGCTTTTGCAATTAGTTGTGGCTTTGTGTCAAATCAACTCAAATTCACATTATATTTGTTTCTCGGCTTACTTATATTCGTCTCTTATATACTCTTTATACGTAAACATAGGGTGTATAAACCGAACCGAAAAATCGCACCAAACCGAAAAGTTAAACCAAACTAATTAAAAAATTCTATTAGGTTTGGTTTGATTTTGTTTGGTATTGAGTAAAAAATCTGAATCAAACCGACATATAAATATATAATTTTTATATATACTTTTAAGACTTTTCATAGAATTTTCTTTAAAAAATATCTAAAAATATTTGCGATTCTCTTATGGGATGTAATTTTTAGTTAAATATGAAGTGCTCTATTTTTATTAACTTTGAAAATGGATTGTGTGATCACTTTCTTATCAAGTGTTAGTGAAATACGTCAATTTCTTTGTTCTTCCATATTCATCTGTCAAGATCTATTAATTCTTGTATTTTTCAAATTTGAAGTAGTATTTCGATAATAAAATTAACTAAAACATATCATTATGTAGGTATCATATTGATTTTTATGTTTAATTATTAAATTCAGTTAACCTTGAAAGTGTACATCAACGAAAAATTATTTTCAGATGACTAAAAAATAACTATCATATGTTACTAACAAAATTCTCCCATAAGAATATGTTAATAGATCATATATTTGTCAATTTTTTTAATTTTTATGAGACATATATTTACTTATAAAAATTTAACGAAGTAAGATAGAAATAATATTCATGTAACAGAAAAATCCGACAAAACCAAACCAATCCAAACCGATATAATTGGTTTGGTTTGATTTTGATAAAAATCGAACCAACCCGGTCCATGTACACCCCTACGTAAACATATAGAATTAGATATCGTTTTATTTTTACAGAAAATAATTAATTATAATCTATCCAAAATAAATTAAAGCAATAATATTATTTCTAGGATGACGTACTCGAACATGTTTTGCTAGTACACTCACGAAAGAATGGCCTCCTAAGTCTTAACACGACTAAACCAACTTGTGTTGTTTATGTCTTCCGTCTAGCTCGAAAAGACAAAAATAAAGAGGAAAATTAATAAAAAAATAATAAAAATTAAAAGAAACGTTATCAGAGGATCAGTCGAAACAGTCTTGGAAATATGACAGTTAATTAAATAAAATAAAATAACTAATCAAGTCATATGGGTTGTCAGTTAAAGTGACAACCACCGTCATTATTTTAGAGAGTTTGTCTTTTATTATGTGGATAGTTCTTTATATTAATATGATTTTCTAATTTGCAGAAGATTTCGATCGAGGTCTATCGTTGACTTTTTAATTTGAATAATTGGAATATGAAAAGGCTAGCTTGACCACTAGGAACCATACAGTAGTTAGCATGGCCAATTTTTTTTTTTCTTTTTTTCTTTTTCTCTTACTTTTCCTCATAAGCCTTACGTGAGTGTAGCTACTGAATGATTGTTTGCAAAAACAATAACAATAGGTGACTTGTTTATTTAATTTTTCCATTAGAGAATTAATTTCAAATTTGTAATCCAAATTTTAGGTAGATTTACTTAAAATTAATCGCGTGCAATCTTTGGATGATATAAAATAAATGGTAGGTGCTTAGAATAGTTTTTAGCACAAGATTAAGGAAACCATGTACTATATTGGTATATTACTCATTGACCTTTTGATGCTTAAACAAAGACGCGTGCTTATTATTTTTCTTTGTAGATTATTAGTTAGCCTCTCTTATCTACTTGCTATCATTGGAAATTAAATGCACTGTACTTTTTTTTTTAAAAGGGAAGATTTTACAAAAAGATTCAAGCATGCTTCCCAACATCTCATGTGCTCAATTAAAAAACAAGATTAGAACGAAGCCCTAATATTTGAAGATCAATAATCAAGATGATAATTTTTTTTTTTTTTTTGTGTCGATTTCGCGCTTAACTGTTTTATACTTATTCTGTAGGGAATTCCAAATTTATTTCCTTAAAGTAGTAAATAAAAGGAATTTTGTGTTTAATAAATATATCGGATAGAAAGAGTTGTATTGTCAAAATGAGAATGCTAACCTTTAAGTTGCACATAATGCTTAATGACTTCTTATAGGGGTGTACATAGGTCGGGTTGGTTCGGATGTTGCAATTATCAAACTAAACCAATTGTGTCGGGTTATTAAATCGAAAAGACCAAACCAAACCAATAAAACTCGGGTTTTTCAATCTCGATTTTTCTCGGATTTTCGGGTTATTCGAGGGTTTTCGGGTTATTTCCGGTAAAATCTTTGTAGCACAAAACATATAACTTGTGCTCAAGATATTTCTTTAATCGTAGTAAGATACAACTATATAAGGTATTTTTCAAGAAAATAATACAAAATATAAGATGTGTCATGGCATTATCCTAAAATATTCAACAATAAAGACAATAAAATTATGTAAAATAAATATTGCTAGTTAAAAAGTCATAATAAAAATAAACATAATCTAAAAGTACTAAGTCATGCTAAAATAAGTAGACTAATAAGTGAGTATTAAGTACATGACTAAACGCTAAAGAAAATATATAAATAGGTTATGCGTTTTTATCTAAATTATCGCAAAACAAAAAATAGATATTCAATACATTGCCGTTCGTAGTATTGAATTGAATGTCCTTTGTTAGCATTAATATTGTTTTGATTTTGGTTTGGGCTTTTGTTGGCATTATTTAAGTTACTAATGTTAATGGCTATAAAACTTATTGGAACATTCAGAAGTTCTAAATCCAACCTTGAAATAATACCTTAAAAAATAAAATTATGAAAAAGTTTAAGAAATATTTATAAATTACATCACAATAAGTATATCTATATATTGAATATATCTAAATTTTTTATATATGTAATGTCGGGTTGGTTTGGTTTCTGTTTGACTTTCTTTAGTTAAAACCAAACCAAACCAATTATAGTTGGGTTTTTTTTTCCAACACCAAACCAAATCATAATCGGATTTTTTTTCTCGATTTGACTCGGATTATCGGGTTGGTGTGGTTTGTCGATATCCTTTGTACACCCCTAACTTCTTATATTTGAAAGGATGCTTCAAAATACAATTGGTTAATACGCAGTGGCGAAACTAGAAATTTTCCCAGGGTGTTCAATATGTGTTATATACCTCTAAAACGTAATATTTTATCTATATGCACAGTGCACTTTTTCGACGAAGGGTGGTGAGTTGACCACCCTTGTGACCATGTGGCTTCGCCGCTGGTTATACGGAATAACTAATAAGTAATTTCTCCATTCATTTTTACTTGTCCATTATACTAAAAATATATTTTCACTTTTACTTGTTCACTATATTAAATCGAGAGAAAGAGAATATTTCTTTTCATATTTTACTCTAATCATTAACTACTCATTCTCCAAATCAGTTTCAAGACTTTTGAAAATGCTATCATTATTGGAAAGACAAAAGTGAATAATTAAAAATAAACACAGTGAGTAGTTATTATAAGCATAGACAAAATAAAAATTAATTATAGGGAATTTAATACTTTTTGTCATTTTCGATTCTTATTATTAATGTTAAACTCCCAATCGATAACATTCAGACTTCTATTCTTTTCAGGCGTTTTGGACAACTCATTGGAAAAAATACCAAGTGGTAATATCTGGTTCTGATGCAAATTGCAATCAGTTACTAATGGCTTGGCGACGACAGCAAGAAAGCAAACCCCTGATTTTAAGCTTATTTTTGGTAAATAGATCTTTTCTTTTTTGGGGCGTGCTGTTTTGGTGCAACTAATATGGGATTCATACTTAATAAACTTAAGATAATGTTAATAATAATGTACAAAAAAACTTAAAATAGATTAATCAGCTGCACGCTTGGATGGGTCATAAGTCGTAACTTGTGATTTTTTCTTCTCTCTTTTCTCCCTTTGTTTATCTGACTTAATCTTGAGGTAAAACAGACATTATGCTTGAAAGTTAGAATCGAAGCATTTTGGTCAGAAAATCCCAGTTGAATGACAGAGGATAATTTATGACATTTTCAAAATTGGCTAGAAAGAATTCTGCAAAGGACAATAGGAAAATATTCATTTTTGGAATAGTTTGGGCCATCGTCGGCAGGACAAGATCTTTGTCATACACATAAGGTTACACGTATAGGGAACAATAAGAAAATTTGTTACTTGATAGTTGAATGGTCATTCATTGAATTTGTTTTATTTTTTTGACTAACTCTTGATCTTTATTGGGCGGGAGGCAGGGGAACAGCACCACTTAACATTTAATTTCTTGAATCAATATTATTCTAGTAAATTTTGTATCTTTTTTACACAGCTTATACAACTTCTTATGCTACTACACCTTAGAGCCTCTTTGGCCAAGTTGGAAAAACCAACTTATTTTGAAAAATATTTTTTTTTCAAAAGTATTTTTGGTGAAAAGTAGGTTGTGTTTGGCTAATTAATTTGAAAAGTACTTCTAAGCAGCAATTAGTGTTTGACCAAACATTTAAAAAGTACTTCTAAGTATATTTTTCTCAAAAGTGTTTATCAAAAAAGTGCTTTTGGGAAAAAGTTACTTTTTTCTCCTTCTCCAAAATTGCTTCTGCTTCTCCTCAAAAATATTTTTTTTATTCTTCTAAAAGCTATTGAAGCTATTGGAGTTGGGGTTACCTGAAGTGGGCCAGCTGTGTATTTATTTGTAATTGGGCCAGGCCCGCTATTCTTTTGATTCTTTGACACACTAGCCCAAGTGGCCAATGTATAGATAGACGTAATGAATATTGTACGGATCTAGAACATTCATTTCTAATAGAAAGAAAATGAGCCTTCTCTGCTGAAGCTCTCTATCTTAGCTCGTGTGTAACCCTAGTTACATTTTGTCAATTCTTTGTGATTTTTCAATGTTATCATGCTATCAGAGCCCGGATTCTAAGAGATCTCGGCATTCCCTTCCGATCGAGTGTACCCGCAAGCGGTTTTGATGGATTTTTGTGTTCGCATGTATTTCTGATTTTGGAGTCATTTAAGTTCTCCGATGGAATTTCGAGCTTCTTCTTTCTGGTTCTCATCTCATTCGTCGAGTTCAAAGGATACGTTGCAGCGATTGCTCAATTTTGAGGTTGTGGATCATTCTCAGAGCTTCATCTCTGTATCCTGATTGCGTGACTTCTAATTTTCTTTCAAGGTCGTATCTTTCGGTAGCGAAGAGTTCCGGTAATATTGTTCCACCTCTCTTATTAGCTGCATGCCATTCTAATTGCCTAAGTTTGACTGATACAGTTGCTGATTCGAGATATAGTACTTTATCACTAATTTGTTAGTCTATTGTATTGTTGATGTTCATAAAAATGGGTAGTACTAGTGCTAGTGAGTCTGAATTCACTCCTTGTGCCTCTAGTCCTTTGTTCCTTCATCCTTCTGATGTTCCCGGTGTTTAACCAAAAAACTGAATATTTGGTTAAAGCTAGAATTTAAGAGAGAAATCGGGTTACTGATAATCAAGAAATGAGGGACTTTGAGAACAACAATAAAGCAATGAATAAGTATATATTTCAGTATAATCGCAATGATATTTCGTGTCCTACAGATATTGTGACTTTCTCCTTTTATAGTTAATTCTAAGAGAAAGTGTAATGCCTTTATCTTAATGAGGCAATTACGAGCAATAAATGACATTAAAAGAAACGTTACTCAATCATTCTTATTAAATACAAATTCTCTAACGTATTTGGCATTTAATGTTGAATTTGGACTCTTTTACGCTATCAGATTCATGTCTTCGATTCCTTCTGATCTTCGAGCTTTAAGTGACTCGAACAGGTACGAGTCTCGTTTCATCTGAATAATAGCTCGTGCCTTTAAGTATCTTCTCTCCCGCATCTGTTGTTGCTCGTGCCTTCTAACTGATTACCATGCTTTGACTATTTGACCGGTCCACGTGTCATGATACGTCATCTTCAATATTTAAATTCAGTTTTTTTCCAATACAGATAGTCCCCCCCCCCCCCCCCCACTTTTCATTTATTTATCAATTAAATATTTGGGAAGTGGATCTTCATTAAAAAGGGAATTTTTGCCATAATCAATGCTATGACAGTACTAACGCTTCAGTTGTCTTTTCTATTTAATGCATTGCATACGTGTCACCTTCTCATTAGCTCTGTAATTCTGCAGCCTTTTTTCAAGGCTTCTTCAACTCCACTATTCATGAAGTGATAGTTGCCTTTATTATAGGCTTTCCATCATTACACTTCTTAGTCTTTGACGGTCGCTTTTATATATAAACTTAACCCTTCTTCCACAAATTTTTACCTAATATTTCACTATTTACTCCTATTCACTTCTTCCTCTGTTCACATCTTTCTCTGTTCACATCTTTCTACCATGTCATCTTCAAATCCCAACCCTAGGAGAGTCCCAATTCTTGACAGTTTCCCCAATGCCCCTGTGAGACACAGAAGAGGTAGAGGAGGTAGTCTTCGTGGCCTAGGATCCATTCGTGGTGGTACCTCTGGTTCCATCACTCCTTCTTCTAGCTCTGGCACTATTTCTAGAGGTTCTTTCATTAATATATCTTCTTCTAAAGGCAAAGAATCTTCTGAGTCTATTCAAGAACCTTTGGTCGAAGAAATAGTGCCAACCGACTTATCTTTCGAGCATGATAAAGAATCCCTTCGTGACCAAGTAATTAAGTTAGAGAGAGCTGACACCTATCCTTCTTTAATTACTGAACCCTTAATTTCCACTGTTCGAAAAGATTGTCGTTGGAGAGATGACCTTCATGTAGTTATTCCTAACCCAAACCAGAGAATATCTTCTTATAGGATTGGTTTTTCCTCTGTTTATACTTATCCCTTTACTTTGGGATTTATTCCTGCTATCGACTCAGTCATACTCGATTTTTGTCGTTTTTTCAAAATTTGTTTGGCTCAAGTTGGCCCTCTCGTATGGAGAGCAGTAGCTTGTTTAAGGTATGTATCGGTAAAGGCTGATGTTGATTTTACCTTCTCTCATCTAATTCACCTTTACCACCCCAAGCTGTTCCGCAATGGTGTTTTTACCCTAACTGCAAGAAGTAAAAGGGTTTTGGTAAGCCCTGAAGATGATAAAGATCGAGGCTGGTACACCCGTTATGTTGCGGTACCCACGGTTGATTTGGTGGGTGAATCAAATATTCCTTTTCCTGAGAAATGGAGCCTTGCATGTAAGTATTTCTTCCTTACCGTATCTGTTTTATTTCAACTCCTTTTCTAATTTCATTTTTTTTTTGCTTTTTTGTAGCAACCATGGGAGATGTGGAACCCGTTCCTAATTTCCGTGGTTGGGTAGATGCTATTTTGAAGGTCGTGCCTATGGAGCACGAACCTGGAAATCTATTTCTAACAAACATGGTTGGAAAGTAAAAACTCACTGTATGCGTCCCTTATTGTTTCCTGTATGTTAAATTCTTTCCCCTCTTTTAACTTTTTATCCTTATTTTTGTCAGGATTTGTTATTCGAGGAATGTCAGCTGAAGTAGCTATTGCCTTTCGAGCTTCTTTTGGTACTCCTCTTTCTTTGGAGAGAACACAAGCTACGCTGTCAAAGAGGAAAGTTGTTGAAGAGGATTCTGAGGATGATGAAGATGAAGACACCTCTTTGATAGTTAGACCTAAAGCCAGGAGACGCATCATTTCCGAAGATGAAGCTGAAATTTCTCCTACCCGTGCCTCCTCTCCTGTTAATATCGTTTCCGATGATGAAACCATTCCCAGGGATACCATTGAATCCACTCAACGTCTCTTCACTGACGGTTTCAAAAGTGGTGAACTAGGTCCGGTTTTAGATGAGGTTCCTCTTTCCTCTTCCATTCCTATTCCTTCTATTCCTCCTTTGGTTTCAAGTACATCTTTGCCCATTTTATATGTTCCTGCTTCTTTGCCAATTTCTGCTCCCTTACCTGCTTCTACTCCTTCGACTCCTGTTATTTTCACCTCTTCTACCATTCCTCCTTCTATAGCTTCCCCTTCCTCTGTTCAGCATGCAGAGGAGGGTTCCAGTAGCAGAAGTTTGGCTATGAGGAGTGTAACACTTGAGGTTCCAGCTAATAACACTCTTTTAAGGAAGTCTGGTGGAGCAGATGTCTGGCTTAAGCCTTTAACTGGAGACATTGAGAAGAAGGAAATGGACAGTCACAGTTGCTTAACTTTGATGAATGACATAGTTCATTCTACGTTGAAGGTATTCTTCCTTTACTTTCTAATAAGTTTTTTTTTATCTCTAGATTCTTATTTTAATGAGTTGTCTTTGTAGGCCAACCTTATTGGCACGGAATTGATGGGAAGAATTTTCCTTTTAGAAAAGAAGGCTCGTGAGTCTGATAAGACTATTCTCTAGGCTGAGAGGGTAGCTAAGGAAGCCCAGCTGGAAGCAACTAATTGGAAGGAACCGTTTAAAAATGCTCAAGAAACGATAAAAGAATTGCAAGAAAGCAACCGTAACCTGGAGCAACAAAAGCGGACTCTGACTTCGGAATTAGCGAAAGCCAAGGCTTCTTCTCGTAAAGCCGAGAAGGACAAGGAGCGCCTTGAGTGTTCCTTTTCAGAGCAATTATCAAAGCCAAGTGAAGAAATCAGAGAACTTAAGGCACTCTTGAACAAGAAAGAAGAGTATGCAGGAGAGTTAGTACAAAACTTGACTCAAGCTCAAGCTGATTTGAAGATCTCCTCTGATAAGGTTCGTGCATTAGAGAGTTTTCATGCCTCCCTTAAAGCTACCCTTGATTCCACTTTAGCTGAAAATCAAGTGTTAAAGAATGATCTTGCTATGTGGGAAAGGGATTATGAACTTCTTAAGGAGAAATTTAACATAGAGGTGAGTTGGGCTTTTCTAAACTCTCGTCGTGATGCTTTAACTGAGGCCAGTCAAGAAAACTTTGATTTAGAATCGGAATTGGCCAAGGTTTTGAAAACCATTGAGATGACCCAACAACCACTTGACTTTCCTTCTCCGGCAGATGAAGCTCCCTTGGCTGAAGAACCTTTAAATGAAGAAGCCGCTGCTGTGGCAATTGAAGTTGAAAATGTTGCAGTTCCAGCTCCCGAGGGTGAAACTTCTATGAATCAATTTGAGGAAGCTGAAGCTTCCGTGACTCTTACTCCCCTCGATGAATCTAACATTTCAATCCCAGCTGAAACCGCTTCTGTTGCTGTTTCTTCAGAAGTTACCGTTCCTGAAAGTGAAGCTGATATCACAACTTCTGATGTTCCAGCCCCTCAGTGACCAGTTTATGTTTTCAAACTTTATTTTTATTTTCTTTGTTGATTGGTGGGTTTATCCCTTGGTCAGTTTTTAGGGATTTTTTAGAAAAAGTCCCCAGTTATCATAATGGGGCACTTGTAAATTTTTTTTTGTTGACTAAGTTTTTACTTAGTCTTTTTAACTATATAAAGAAGTTTATTAGTACTTCAATATGTTCTATTCTTGCCTTTTTCTTATCTATTTAGGACTTATAGAATAGTTTAGCATTTTTAAACTTTGAAAATGCTTTATGATCCTTCTCATGACGTATTAACATGATGTATTTTATAAAAGAGGGCCCTTTTATATATATCGACACTTAATGAAGAAGACGTCTCAACTTCATAATGGTGTTATAATACGATGAAAGAAATAGGAACACACATGTTTCGTTTGGAATCACTTTGACAAGTTTTTATTCACGAACTTTGACAAGCTTTTGAATATTACATGTATTAAAATACATCTATAACTTTCTCGTAACTGTTTTTCTTGTAACAGATTTTTGAAAAATAAATATAATTCAAACAAGGTTTTTCCTTATAACCCGTTTCAGTATATAGTCATGACCCTATCTTCATGTACTAGGAAGGGTTTGAGAGGTGACTCCATTGTTCTCATGAGTTTGAACACTATGATGAATGTTCTCTATCCTCATTTGTCTTGATGGGAAAGAACACAATGATGAATGCTGAGGTTTTGTAACTTCTGCTCGACACTTGTCTCTTTGTTTTTCGACTTTCGTTTACATATCTGTTTTCCCGCACGTATCTGAGTACAATATGCAGTCCCCCAAGTGTTTGAGCGGTGAAGTATGAAGCCTCGAGCACTTGGTAGTCTCCTTCACCTGGTCCTTTTCCTGAAAAGGAAATACATACGGGACTCGGAGGTACGATTATAGATGAAGACTGCTTAACCCGTGTATACTTCTATCAGAATAATTGTAACCCTGGGCCAGGAATTTTAGTTTATTCCATTTTGCCTTACAGGTCGTGACTCATCATTTAATACGGGTTAGCGTTTTCCCTATCATCTAAAATCGTTAGTAAAATTTTAACAATTCAAAAACTAATATAATTTAACATGGCGATACCTGACCGTGGGTTTTGCCTTTAGAAGTAGTATCTCTTCAAATGAACTGTATTCCAATGTGAATGAAGCACCTTCCCGTCCATTGTTTCTAACTCGTATGCTCCTTTTCCTGCAATGTCTCGAACTTTGTAGGGTCCTTCCCAGGTTGGACTTAATTTACCCGCGTTGGCTGCCTTTGTAGATTGAAAAACCTTTTTAAGCACGAAGTCCCCAGTTTTGAAGTATCGCAGTCGTGCTTTCCTGTTGTAATATCGTTCGGTCGCTTGCTTTTGTGCTGCCATCCTTATTAATGCGGCTTCTCTTCTTCCTTCGAGCAAATCAAGGTTTACCCGCATATCTTCATCATTTGATTCTTCCGTTTCCTGAGCATATCGTGTGCTCGGTTCTCCTATTTCAACTGGGATTAAGGCTTCTGCACCATAAACCATTGAAAATGGTGTTTCTCCCGTGCTTGTTTTTGTCGTTGTACGATAAGCCCATAATACTCCAGGTAATACCTCAGGCCAATTACCTTTTGAATCTTGTAACCTTTTCTTCAAGTTGTTGATAATGACCTTGTTCGTTGATTCTGCTTGCCCATTGCCTACTGGGTGATAAGGTCTAGATGTGATTCTTTTAATTTGCCAGCTCTCAAAAAGCTCAGTGACTTGAGCTCCGATAAATTGAGGGCCATTGTCGCAAACAATCTCCTTTGGTACACCAAATCGGCATATGATATTACGCCAAATGAAGTCTTTGACCTCCTTTTCTCGTACCTGTTTAAATGCTCCTGCTTCTACCCATTTAGTGAAATAATCAGTAAGTACAAGTAGAAACTTCACCTGACCTTTTGCTTGTGGTATGGACCTACGATATCCATTCCCCATTTCATAAAGGGCCACGGAGCTATGACAGGATGCAGTAACTCAGCTGGTCTATGCATATTATTCCCGTACCTTTGACATTTATCACATTTAGACACAAAACTGTTTGCTTCCTCTTCCATCTTAGGCCAATAATACCCAGCTCGAATCAATGTTTTTACCAGCGACCTTCCTCCCGCATGATTTCCACAATGTCCTTCATGTATTTCCCTCATTACGTATTCTGTTTGGGAATGTCCGAGACACCTTGCTAATGGTCCACCGAACATCTTTCGATAAAGGTTTCCTTGATATAAACAGTAACGAGCAGCCTTTTTACGAAGCGCGTGTGCCTTCCTTTTGTCA